>NC_051389.1:56688762-56701262 GCF_015228065.2 Penaeus monodon | reverse complement strand
CCTTTTTCTCCTGATAATCAATTTGTCGTTAGCGGATTGCTAATCAAGCTTTCAGATGATTGCAAGACCTTCTATTATATTTTTTTTGTAATATTCCGTCTATTAATGTATTTTTTGTGTGTGTTTATTTGCCGACTCGTTTATTTTTGTTCGCTCTACCAAGCAGTTTCGAGATTTAATGACGAGGCAAATGACGAAAGGCTGCTCCCTCACCCCCACCCTGCCTCTCCCACGCCCATACCCTCACCCCCACTCCCTTCGACACCCTTCCCTACCCTTATCCTCCCCACCCCACCCCCACCCCTATCCCCATCCCATCCCCTTCGACATCCTTCCCTACCCTTACCTCCCCTTCCTCTCCCTCCTCTCCCCTCTTCTCCCTCCCCATCCCTCTCCTCTCCTCTCCCTCCCCTCCCCTCCCCCCTTCCTTCCTCTCACCTCTCCCGTCCTCTCCCTCCCCCTCCCCCTCCCCCTCCCCTCCCCTCCCCTCCCCTCCTCTCCCCCTCCTGAAATCCTGGTTAATTTTGATTTTACCCCAACTTGCGGTCGTTTGTTTGTTTGTTTGCTCCGGATTATTTTGTTTGTTTAATGTTTTGTTTGTGATCATATTCTGCTCACGTAATCTGTCGACTTTTTTTTTTCTTGTCTTTGTTTCGGTTTTTATTTCGCTCAAATTCTATTAAATAGGAATTGGAATAAAAGCTAATAAACGCGCGGGAGGAAGAATGGACGGGAATAAACAGAGAGTGAGAGAAATTAGGAAAATGGGAAAGAACAACAGAAGAGAAGAATAACGAGGAAAATAGTGAAAAGGGAAGAACGAAAATAATGCGAAAAAGAAGTAGAAAAACAAAAGCAAAAAAAGAAATATAAAGAAGAATAGAAAAAGGGGAAAGAGAAAGAAAAGCGAAAGAAAATAAACTCGGAGACCCTCTTACGAAGCGCCAAGGTGTCAGAGTAGACGCTCGCAGGCATCTTGAAGGTAACAGGATTTTGTTGACGAAAAGCCTTGAAGTATTGGCCGTGTCAGTCGGGTAATATATTTGCCTTTTTTGGACATTTGATTTTTTTTTTTTTTTTTTTGGTATGGGGGGGTGGAGGGGGATTTTTTTTTTTTTTTTTTTGGTTTGTAATGATGTGGTGCGTCGAGATTTCTTCCATGAATAATGTATTGTGTCGACATAGTGCCATAAGCATGGGCTACTGTTTGAGCTGTGACACGGACGTGTACATGCGTCTGCTAAATCATGCCCACGCATACGCTCACGTGCCAACTTACACGGGGGATGTCGTACATGTTTACGCACGCACATGCACGTGCACATTTACACACACACACACACACTCACACTCACACTCGCACATACACTCACACTCACACTCACAAACACACACACACACACACACACACACACACACACACACACACACACACACACACACACACACACACACACACTCCCCCCCCCCCAACCCATTCCCATCCCCGCCGACACTGGAGGAGCCAAACGCACCCTGCTCTCCGTCCCAACGTATTGACTCGGCTCCGACCTCCGCCAATTGCTATCCTGCTTTTAATTGGCCCCTTCCCATTATGAAGCCGAAGCCAGTGCCGCGTGCAGCGATATGGAGTGACAGGTTGCTCATAAGGTGTGGTAGTGGGTTGTGGTTGCGTGCAATTTGCGTGGCTAAATGCAATTACAACCGCGAATGGCTCCGTACGCGTTATATGGATTTAGGGGGGGGTGGGGTGGGGTGGGGTGGGGGTGTAAGGTGAGGGAGTGTAGAGGGGTTGTGTTGTTTATTTACTTCGGGTGTTGTTGGGGTTGTGTGTTTTGATTTTCGGTTTCTTAATTTATCCTGATGTAAAGGGGTCCCCCCCCCATCTTTCTCACTCCCTCTCTATATATATCTAAATCTAGCAGTCTCTGTATTTCTCTCTAGTTATATATACCTATATAGCAGTTTCCGTCTTTAACTGTCTATCTATCTATTTATTAATCTGTCTGTATATCAATAACTATCTCTATCTATTTATATCTATCGATCTATTTTATGTGTGTATATGTGTCTCTTTCTGTGTGTGAAAGTGATATGTGTATATGCATCTTTTTTATTTGTCTTGGTCTCGGCTCCCTAAGTAGAAATTCAGCAATATGGGCACTAAAAACAATAACAACAACATCATCAACAACAACAACAACAGCAACAACAACAACAACAACGACATCAACAACAACATCATCAACAACAAGCAAGTCGTTACGATCCGCGATTCAGTCCCAAGTGGAATATGGCTTTTATGCCACTTGGCACTCGGCTTCCGTGACTGGCACTGCAGCCGTCTTCGAAATCGTCGGTCGTAATATGTCCATTGATTGTTTACAGATACGTGATTCGCGTTTTATTTACAAGTACATATTTTTTATTATTTTTTTTTATTTTTTGTTATTATATTTTTATTTTTAGTTTTGTATACAAGTCCTGTGTATATTTTTGTGTGAATGCGTTGCGTGTAGTGCGGAATCAATGGCGTACTCGGGTGCACTCTCGTGGCTTCAAACCTTTCCTTATAGGAAAAAATATAATGGCATTATACAAAGGCAGAAATGTGAGGTATTTGACGTAATGCAACACGCGAATGATATGATTGTAGGCAATTTAGCCGCCTGGCCAAAATAGCCTGAGAAATGGATGGAAGCGCTCGCGTGCGCTTACAGCCGTTCGCGCGTATGTACTTTTCTTGTATACACATGCGCGTGCACACACAAATATACTGACGTACACGCAAACACACACACACACACACACACACACACACACACACACACACACACACACACACACACACACACACACACACACACACACACACACACACACACACACACACACACACACACACACACACTCCCACTCGCTGCCATCTTCTCTCGCGCCCTCACCCTCACCCTCACCCTCACCCTCACCCTCACCCTCACCCTCACCCTCACCCTCACCTTCCCCTCCCCCTCACTCTCACCCTCACTCTCACACGCGCACTCCCCAGCAATCGCGTTCGGGAGTGAGCGAGAGCGAGGTTGATTGATATGGAGAGTCCGCTATTTTACATTTATTCTGTTGACATTTCAGCATCGCCATTTCTGTAGTGGAAATGACCACGTTGGGTTGTCCTAAATTCAACTATTTTGTGCGTGGAGGGGGGTCCTTGGGAGGGGGTAGAGGGTAGAGAGGGGGAGGGAGGGATAGTGGGTAGTGGCGGTTGGGGATTGGGGAGGGGAAGGGAAGGGGAAAGGGGGGAGAGAATAATTTCAGTTTTGTGCGGTTTCATTCCGCGTGCTTGTGTGCTTGTGTTGGAGGGAGGGGGGTTAAGGAGGGTTAGTGGGGGAGGGTGTTGCTCCCATCCCCCCCCGTCGACTCGTTGCTAGGCCTCTCTCTCTCTCCTGGCACCGAGTGGGTTTCCTCCTCGTTAGGATGGCACTCTCTCTCAGGCACCAAGGGCTGGCTTGCGTGTGCTTGGCTTGCTTTCTGCTTGTTTTGGAGGTGGTGGCTTGATTGGTCTTGTTTGGACATTTTTTTTTCTTTGTCTCTTGTTTCTCTCTCTTTCTTTCTTTTACCTTTCTCTCTTTTTTTCTGTTTCTACTTCTCTCTTTCTTGTTATCTTTGTCGGTCTCTTCGTATTTTATTTCTCTTTCTCTTCTCTCTGTCTGTGTGTGTCTCCGTCTCTCTCTCTCTCTCTCTCTCTCTCTCTCTCTCTCTCTCTCTCACTCTCACTCTCTTTCCTTTTATTCCTCCCTCTATCCCTCTCTATCCCTCTCCCCTCTCCCTCTCCCTCTCCCTCTCTCTCTCAATCCCTCTCCCTCTCTCTCAATCCCTCTCCCACTCCCTCTCCCTCTCCCTCTCCCTCTCACCTGTCAGGCCTTCGCTATTAAGCAAAAGCCGAGTCCATTCAATTTCTGGCTAAGTATGAATGCCGGCCAAACTGAGTTAACTGACACCGAGAGGGGACGTGACGCAGCTCCGTTCAATTCGCTGAAAGGTGTCAGCGTGCAGGCGGGGAGGATGGGGGAGGATGGGGGAGGTTGGAGTGGGGGAGGAGGGGGAGGGTGGAGTGGGGGAGACTGGGTAGGTTGGGGGAGGATGAGGTGGTTGGAGTGGAGGGGGAGAATGGGGGGAAGGGGGTGGAGGAGAAGGGGAGGATGGGGTGGAGGGGGAAGGGGTGGAGGAGGAAGGGGAGGTTGGGGTTAAGGTAGTGGTAGGGGTGGTGTTTGGAGGTTGGGGTCGTGTTTGCGAAAGTGATGGCAAGGGAGGAAGGAGAGAGAGAGAGAGAGAGAGAGAGAGAGAGAGAGAGAGAGAGAGAGAGAGAGAGAGAGAGAGAGAGAGAGAGAGAGAGAAACGTCAAGAGAAGGAAAGAGAAAGAACAGAGGGTGATGTTGATGCCCTTGGTTGAGTAATTACATGCGGTGCAACGCAATGATGCAACGGAGCTTGGCGATTCTACTGAGGAGCGACTCTACTTATGTCCGTTCGTGATTTTTTAATGCAAAGTTGTGCAGGTTGTGAACCGTTCGTGATTTTTTTATGCAAAGTTGTGCAGGTTGTGAACCGTTCGTGATTTTTTTATGCAAAAGTTGTGAACCGTTCGTGATTTTTTTATGCAAAGTTGTGAACTGACAAGGTACACTTGTTTATGTGTTGTTAATATTGTTCGTTTTAATATCGTTGATGTAGATGTTATGATTATGATTGTCTTTATGTTAATGTTTTATTATTCCTGATGTGTTACGTATGTTATTTCCACGTATAATTATCACTCAGTATTATCTCAATAATTGCTTTCGTCGTTTTGGTCATATTTCATCTCCTGATTGATCATATTCTTGATAATGCTTTACACACATCACTATATCCGTTATATTTGAACTTTGTTGTATTTGAATGTTCCAAAAAATGCAGTGTCTGTTGCAGAATCCGAAGCGACAGTTAAATGAAAAAAAAGGAATTAGTGAGTGTATCTACAAGAACGAAAATCCCTTGCAACGATTTGGGTGACTGTGGGGGGTGGGGGGGGGTGGGGGTCTGCTGTTTATTTTGTTGTTGTTTCAGTATTTGTGCGTCGCTTGTTTTGTTTGTCCGGATGTTGTTATTACGTGTCAATTCTATTTTTATTTATTTATTTATTTAAATACCCCCCTCAGGGGTCTCCTGTTTATTTATTTATTTTTCTGTTTTTTGTTCGTCGCAGTATTTTGTTTGTCCGGATTTTGTCCTTATGTGTGATTTTTTTTTATATTTATATTATTATTTATTTATTTTTTTTTTTTTAACCCCTTTCGCATCCTTGATTACGCGTTAATGACCCCTTAATGGCGTTAGAACTGATTACGACCTTAACGTAAACTGGAAATAATTAATTCAGGGACAGAGCGCTAAGAGGACCCAGCTCACCAGCCTCCACGCATTAACAATTAACATGAACAATTAACAATTAGCTGCAGTACCTCGCCAGGCTGTCAGAGCAAGCATGAATATGGATGCCGCCGCCACAATGCTGTCACGCTGCTTGCCTCCCCTTCCCCTGTTGTTCTCCTCCCCTCTCCTCCCCTTCTGTTCTTCCCTTCCTCTTTCTTCCCTTTCCCCCTCTTCCTCTCTCTTCCTCTACCTCTGTTCTTCCCTTTCGTTTCTCTTCCCATTCCTCTGTTCTCTCCTTCCTCTCTCCTCCCCCTTCTCCTCGTTCTTCCCTCTTCCTCTCCTCCCCCTTCTCCTTGTTCTTCCCTCTCCCTCCCCTCGTCCTCTTCCCTTTCCCTCTTCTCCTTGTCCCTTCCCCCTCCCCCTTTCCCCTCTGCCGCTATTACCACCGAGAACACCCTGGCTTACACCCTTGTCTCGATTAATTCCTGGTTTGAGTGTGTGTGTGTGTGTTTGTGTTTGTTTGTTTGTTTGTTTGTTTGTTTTGTTTCCATCGTTGAGCAGCCTTCTCTCTGGATAACAAATACACAAAATCAGTAGCCACGAACTTCCCTTCTCATCCCCCTTGCCTGCTCCCCCCCCTCTCTCTCTCTCTCTCTCTCTCTCTCTCTCTCTCTCTCTCTCTCTCTCTCTCTCTCTCTCTCTCTCTCTCTCTCTCAACCACCACCCTCCTCCCTTTTCCTCCTAGGTATTGATACTCTTTCTCCCCAGTACCAATGTCTCCCCCACTTCCAATCATCCGACCTTCCCCAACTTCTCTCCTCGCTCGTCACCCTCTCCCTCACTCCCCACCCTCCACCCCCTCCCTCACTTGTCATCCTGCACCCCTGGCCCTCTTCCCTTCTCCCCAGCCTGCTCCCCTCACCCTTGCTCCCTGTTTCCTTCACTCCTCTCCCCTCCCTCTGCTCCCCTCACTCCCCTCTCCCCTCCCTCTGCTCCCCTCACTCCCCTCTCCCCAGCCATTGCCACGACAATCTCAGGCGACGATAAACATTTCCGATACAAACATACTCGCAAAAACAATCGCGGACGCCGGAGCTGGAGGCCATTTTTGCGCTCGTTGCGGGGGGGGGGGGTGGGGGGGAGGGGGGAGGAGGAGGAGGGAGGGGGGAGGAGGAGGAGGGACATCATGCAGAACGGGCTGTGACGTCGGCACCATCACTGCTGACGTCATTATCACAGCTTAGGGAAGACGAAGGAGATGGAGGAGCAGGAGGGTGGAGGGGAAGGGAGGTAAGGGGGAGGGAGGGAGGGAATTAATGAGGGAGGGAAAGGGGAAAAGAGAGGGAGGGAAAGGGAGTGGAAGAGAAGGAAGGAAGGGAGGAAAAGAGGTAAAGAGGGAGAGGAAAAGAAAGAGCGGGAGAGAGAGAGAGAGAGAGAGAGAGAGAGAGAGAGAGAAGAGAGAGAGAGAGAGAGAGAGAGAGAGAGAGAGAGAGAGAGAGAGAGGGAGGGGGGGATACGCTACCGAGACCCGGAGTGCCATCGAGGCACGTGCTGGCGCGCACGAGCGTGATGGTAGCGGTATCACCGGGTATTCTTCGATGCATAGCTTGACGTCAGCCATTGTTGCGAATTTTGGGTTTTCCTTTTGCCCTTTTTTTTCATTCCCCTCTCCCCTTTCCCCTTTCCCCTCTCTCCCCCTCTCCCCTCCCCACACGATTCGATTTGTTGTTTGCCTTACGTAGGAGTACCGGGCTTGGGCGAAAAGCGGTAGGGGGGAAAGGGAGAGGGAAAGAAGAGATTGGGGAAGGGGATAGGGAGGGGGATAGAGAGGAATGGAGAGGAGGGGGATAGAGGGGAATGGAGGAGAATAGAGGGGAGAGCAGGGGGATAGAGGGGAGAGGAGGGGGGGGACATCACTGGTTTAAAGCTGGATTAGTCGAACCGGCAGGAAGCATCTTCGCCGCCGCTACATAGGGACGTCCAGCGAGGCAAGCGGGCAGGGGGCGCTGGGGTGTTGTAGGGGGACGAGGGGAGAAGGAGAAGGGGAAGGAGAAGGAGGAGGGGAAGGAGAAGAGGGAGAAGGAGGCAGGGGAAGTAGGGAGAAGAGGAGGAAGAGAGGGTAAGGAGAAGAAGAAAGTAAGAGAGAAAGGGACGGGGAAGGAAAAGGGGGTGAAGAAATGGTGAGGGTGAAGCGGAAGAGAAAGGGGAGGGAAAAGGGAAGGGAGGAGAAGGGAAAGGAAGGAGAAAATGAAAGGGAAAGGGAGGAAAGAGGGAAGGAGGGAAAGGAGAAGAAAGGTAGAGGAGAGGAAGGGGAAGAGGAAAAGAAATGGGGAAAAAGAGGGGAAGGGAGAGAGAAGGGGGAAGGGCGGGCGAAAGTGTATGCTTTTGTATTATACCTTTTAAGGGGGTTGGAAAAGAGAGAGAAAGGAAAATACAAGAGATGTGTAGAGATAATGGAGAGCGATTGAGGGGGAAGGGAAAAGAGGCAAGAAGGGGAGGGATAAACTTAGAAACCTAAGAAAAATAAAACGTGTTAGCGACCGTATTTGTACTTTCCTCGGCGTCTTGAGGGAGGGCTAGCTCAGGCGGTCAATTAAAAAGAAATTAACATTGGAGTTTAGTATCACAGGTTAAGTTTTCTTTGTCGTGAGGATGGCAACGTGAATACAATTCGAAGACGTACGGGGAGGGGGGAGGTGACTCTTTAATGCGTCTCAAAAAGAAAAGAAAATAATGATAAAATGATGATAATAATAATAATAATAATAATAATAATAATGTAATAATAATAATAATAATATTAATATTAATAATATTAATAGTAAAATTAATAATAATTAAAACATCGTGAAAATATTCCACCTAAATGATACACGTCATTGTTATAGTTTTTTTTGATAGTCTTATGTGAGTGTTAATAATTGCAACATGTCCGAAACCTTTGCGATAGACACCCTAGACCCCCCCCCCCCCACAACGGTAACCATAAGACATCTGAAACCATCGCGGCTCCCCCCCCCCCTCCCACCTCCCCTTACCCCGACACTGATAGACATAAAACACGTCGTCGCGATAGATTATAATGACGTGTCCCCCTACCAACCCCCCTATTCCCCAACCCTCCTCCCCACTTCCCATCACCGATAGACATAAGACACCAGAGTCGCCACAATAGATTATAAGGACGTAATCAAACGACATCCCCCTCCCCCCACTACCCTACCCCTTCCCCCTCCTCCCACAACCTATCCCCTAACCCTCCTCCCCCCACAACCCTACCCCATCCCCCTACCCCCACAACCTTACTCCTCCCCCCTCCCCCCACAACCTTGACACACTCCCCAACCCCCTCCCCCTCCCCCCACTACCCTCACACTCCCCCTCACCCCACAACCCTGACACACTCCCCAACCCCCTCCCCCTCCCCCCCACTACCCTGACACTCCCCCTCCCCCCCACAACCTTGACACACTCCCCAACCCCATCCCCCTCCCCCCACTAATCCCTGACTGACTCCCCTCCACTATTGATACACTGACTTTAATCAACCATCCCCCTCCCCCTAACCTCCCCCCTCCCCCCCACAACCCTAACCATCGACCCAACCCCCTCCCCCCCCCCCTCCCACCTCCCCCTCACCCCACAACCTGAAACTCCAAACCCTCGTCCTATCCTTCCCCCCTACCACACCCCCCTCCCCCCCCCAACCCTCCCTCCCCACTCCCCCTCCCCCACTATGACATACCCTCCCCACAATAACTCTATAGCTATCCCCTCCCCCCCACCCTCCCCCCCTCCCTCCCCCCCTTCCACCCCCTCCCCCCTCCCCAACCCTATCCCCTCACAACCTCTCCTCCCAACCCCATCACCTCCCCCACTACCCTACCTCCCCCTCCCCCCCACAACCTTACCTCCACCCTCCTCCCCTCCCCCCCTCCCGCCTCCCCTCCCCCCCACAACCCTGACACACTCCCCAACCCCATCCCCCTCCCCCCACTACCCTGACACTCCCCCCTCCCCCTACAACCTTGACACACTCCCCAACCCCTCACCCACCTCCCCCCGAACCCCCTCCCCCCACACCCTCCCTCCCCCTCCCCTCCCTCCCCCATCGCTCTTCCGTGCAAGACATCGGGTCACGAAAAACTACCGAGTTACGATTAATTGAAGGTGATTGCCGTCGCATGCGCTAGAGGGCGGGTGCGTGATCTAGCCCCTCCCCCCCACTCTTCCCCCTCTCCTCTCCTCCCCTCTCCTCCCCTTTCCCCTCTCCTCCCCTTTCTCTCTCCTCCCCCTTCCCTCTCTCCTCCCCCTCCCCTCTCTCCTCCCCCTCTCTCTCCTCCCCTCTCCTCCTCCCCTTCCCTCTCCTCCCCACCTCCCCCTCTCCTCCCCACCTCCCCCTCTCCTCCCCACCACCTCCCCCTCTCCCCACCTCCCCTCGGAAACCAGGCCAGTAGAAGGCGATGAATTAGAGCAAGCATCTTCTTTAAGCGGGCGGGTGGGCGGGCGGGTGGGTGGGTGGGCGGGCGTTTAAGCTAAGGGTGGGTTTGGGTCGGGCGAGGGGGAAGGGGGAAGGGGTGGTGGGAAGAAGGTAGGTAAGGGGGGGATAGGGGGAAGAGAGGAGGGATGGGTAAGGGATAGGTTAGGGTAGGTAGAAGGGATGGCGGAGGGATAGTGGGATGGGTGGAGAGGGAGAAGATATGGGGGATGGGGGATGGAGGATGGTGGGGAAGGATGGGGGATGGAGGATGGTGGGGAAGGATGGGGGATGGGATAGGGTGGAGGAGAGGGGGATAGGGAAGGATGGCGGCTAGGAGAGGGTGGAGGAGAGGGGATAGGGAAGGATGGTGGCTAGGATAGGATGGAGGAGAGGGGGATAGTAGAGGATGGAAGCTTCTCTCGCGACACAAAGGAACCGCCGACTTCTCTTCCAGGCCTCGCTCTCACCTCCCTCGAGTTTTCCTCCTTTTCCCCTCTTTTCTTTTCCCCTTTTACCTTTCCTCTTTCTTCCTTCGGACTCCCCGTTTTATTTCTTCTGTCGTTTTTTGTCTTTCTTTTTTTTTTTTTTGTTCTCTCCTTTTTCTTTTCGTCTTCTTTTTATTTTACTTTTGCTTTCTTTTTTTTTCCTCCTTTTCTTTCTCCTCTCTTTATTTGTCTTTTCGCTTTCTCTTTTCTTCTCCTTCTTTCTTGCTTCTCTTCTCTCTTTGCTTTCTTTCTTTTCCTCCTCCTCTTCCTCCTCCTCCTCTTCTTCTTTTTCCTTCTCCTCCTCCTCCTCCTCCTCCACCTCTTCTTCTTTTTCCTCCTCCTCCTCTCCTTCTCCTCCTCCTCCCTCCCTCCCTCCCTCCCTCCCTCCCTCCCTCCCTCCCTCCCTCCCTCCCTGCACCACTACCACCATCCTCCCCCCCCCTCTCCGCGGCAAAATACCCGAGACAACTCCAAATTAACAGAGGTCCTCATTTACATGTTATGCGCATCCCTTGTTGTCCCGCCCCCCCCTGCGAGCTCACCTGTACGTGTGGGCGTGTGGGAGGGGGCGTGTGGGAGGGGGCGGGGGGTATGGGTATGGGTATGGGTGTGTAAGAGTGAGCGTGAGGGAATGAGGGAGAAGGAGAGGGAGAGGGAGAAGAGGGAGAAGAAGGAGAGGGAGAGGGAGAAAATGAGAGTAGATGGGTGTGTGACATTCTTATTCATTTTTCTCTCCCTTATTCCCTGTTGTCTGTCTCCTGTTTCGTCTCTCTCCTCTTCCGTCAATTTCCCGCGTGTCCCTTCTTTCTCCGTCCTTCTCACTGATCTTCCGTTTCATTCTTCCGAGACATTTCTCCATTTCTCCTCCTGCTTTCTTTGTCTCTTTCTATTTATCTCTCATTTTCTCCTCCTCCATTTCCTTATCTTCCTCCTCCTCCTCCATCCTCCTCCTCCTCCTCCTCATCTTCCTCCTCCATCCTCCTCCTCCTCCTCCTCCTCCCCATTCCTCCCCCATCCTCTACCCTCCCCCCTTCCTCCCCCTCCTCCCCCCCTTTCCCTCCACTTCCCCCCTTCCCCCCCTCCCTCGCGACGTGCAGTACCAGTCCGGAAACGAGAGAAGGAGGAACTTTGGTTTAATTTGTCTACCATTTGCTCCCAAGTTTTGTGACTGAGAAATTGGTTGTTTTCTGTTGCTGTACCTTTTTTTATGATGTGCAAATGTTGTTTGAATTAGTGATTTTGAAGGTAAATTGTTGTTTTTTGTTATGATTGTGTGTCTGTGTGTGTGTATGTGTGTATGTATGTGTTTGTGTTCTTTTTTTGTGTTTGTTCGTATGTATTTATTTATTTACCAAGCCTATTATTATCTCAGACCCCAAGTATGCCTCCTTACACGTTTGCAAAGACAGTGTATAAAGTAGCTGTGCGCGAAAGCATCTATTTCCCTCCCTTTGAGCCGCTTGTGAAGGACTTTGTGAAGGCGTCTCCCGCAGGAACGGAACTCCAGCGGACGTCGGGATGAATATAACATTCCTCATGGCACACTCATGACCTCCAGGGGGCTTGGGGTGGGGTGGGGGGAGATGGAGTGGGAGAGGGGGGGAGGAGGCGGGATGCAGATGCTCTGCGAGTGAGCGGAGGGAAGGGAACGTTGCAGTCTGCTCTCACACCTTGACTCATTCACGCACTCACACAAACGCACGCACAGCACGCGCACACACGCACGCACATACGCACGCACACAAACACTCGCGCGCACACACACACGCAAAGGACGCACTCTTACGCAAACACACACACACACACACACACACACACACACACACACACACACACACACACACACACACACACACACACACACACACACACACACACACAATAAAATAATCTAAATAAACAAGTAGAAAAAATGTTTAATACCTACGAACAAATGGTAAATACAATTGAATATTTTTGGTAAACGTGGACACACCGTACTGTATATAAGCGCGAAATGGGTTAGCGAACTCCGCACCTACAAACTTTTCACGTACATATGTAAATATATTCCCGTAACCTCACTATTCCATACAATCTCACTCTCTCTTTCTCTTTCTCTATCTTCTTTCTCTCTCTCTCTC
>NC_051389.1:56659257-56683662 GCF_015228065.2 Penaeus monodon | reverse complement strand
CTTCCCCCCCCCCCCGGCTCTTAAGGAGCAGGTGATTAGAACTTCCGACCCCCACCGGGAGTCCGTGAATCGGAGCGTGGTTGAGCCTTAGAACTCCGGAATCCAAAATCGGAACGCGGGGGAGGTGTGGTGAGGTTAAGGGGGGGGGGAAGGTAACGGGGGGGGTTTGGGGGGGGTAGATATCCGGGGAATTCTGAATTGGATACGGATCTTGCGGTTATCTTCTCATTGAATGGTTCCTTAATAGTCTACGTCTCTGGTTAGGTAGGGGATGTCTGGTGGGTAGTACTTTTTGATTTTCCCCTCCCTCCCTCTTCTCTCTCTCTCTCCCTCGCTCTCTATCTCTCTCTCTCTCTCTCTCTCTCTCTCTCTCTCTCTCTCTCTCTCTCTCTCTCTCTCTCTCTCTCCCCCCTCTTTCTTCCTTCCTTCTTCAAATTGGTTGTTTGCTAGTAAATAATAATAACGATGATGGTATTGAAGTTAACGATAACAATGAATGTGATGATAATGATTATTGCGATAATAACAATTAACCAAATGGTTGGCGTAAAGACCTTCAGTTATAATGATCATTCTTGAGCCTTTTCACCTTCTCCCCCGCCCCTTCCCCTTCTCCCCCCTCCCTTTCTCCCCCCCCCTCCCTCACTCCCCACCCTATCACCCTTTGGCAGCTTTATTTGTAAACTTTCAGCTGTTTACAACGTGGTGGGAGGGTGAAGGGTGGTGAAAGGGAGGGGGGGGGGTAATTCGCCTGGAAGAACACACACAACGACAGAAGAAAAAAAAAAAAAAAATAAAAAAAAAGGAATAGAGAGGCGGAGGGAAAAAAGCGAGCGATGCCAAGTATGCAATTAACAAGCCCTTGCAACACTGCCACAGCGCCGCCCAGGGTAAAATGTGCGCTGGGGATAAATGGCACTTTTGTAAGTAATTCATCTGCTAACGTATATAATGGCGGTGTAACTGTTTCGCATAAGTACTTTAATTGCCGCTCGGGGAAATAGGCGGTAACGATTATATTTCTGTGGGAGTATAAGGAGGGATAGGGGGGAGGGGGATGGGGGGAGGAAAGGGGGGAGGGGGATGGGGGAGGAAAGGGGGGAGGGGGATGGGGGAGGAAAGGGGGGTGGGGTGAGGTCGTTCAGTGTCCTTAACGTCAACACCCTGTTGGTAGTCTTTTCTTATTATTCATCTTCTTCCTCTTTCTCCTTCTCCTCCTTTTCTTCTTCCGCCTTCTCCTCTTCTTCCTTCTTCTCGTCCTCCTTCTCCTTCTCCTCCTCATCCTCCTCCTCCTCCTCTTCCTCCTCCTCCTCTCCTCCTCCTCCTCCTCCTCCTCCTCCTCCTCCTCCTCCCCCTCCTCCCCTACTCCCTTCCCCTACCCTTCCTTCCCCTACCCTTACCCATTACCCATTACCACATACCCCCTCTCCCCTGCCTCCAACCTCCTAACCCCCTCACTTCCTCCTCCTCTCCCCCCCCCCCCCCCTCTCCCCCTCCCCACCACCACCCAAGGGAATCTATTTATGCCACGTTTTATACAAGTGATGTGCTCACACCCGGGTTATTTCATTAATAAAAAAAGCCCTAAAAACAAGTGCGGAACATGTTCCTAACAGCTGGAGACCGAACAGCACGGAGGCGGGAACAGCGACACCGACACCCGCCACGCCACTGCCTCTGTTGCAACAATCCTGTAGCAACCTGTGCAACACCGATGGAAGGCGAAATTAGATTCCGTTTGCGGCTATCGGTGTCGGCTGCGGAGGCTGTTTTATTCTGTTTTATTTATCCGTTTATTAATCGGTTGGTTGATTTTCTTGTTTATTTATTTATTTATTTATTTATTTATGTCTGGGTTGGGGAGAGGAGGGAGAGGGAAAATGGGGGTTGGATGGGGAAGTGGGGGAAGGGAAAATGGGCGTTGGGTGGGGAAGTGGGGGAAGGGAAAATGGGCGTTGGGTGGGGAAGTGGGGGAAGGGAAAATGGGGTTGGTGGGGAAGTGGAAGAAGGTAAAGTGTGGTTAGTCATGGTGTAGAAGGGAGTAGGTAAGAGGGTGTTGGTTGGGGTACCAGTGTGAGGGGTGAGGTGTGGGTTGGGGGCGGGGAAGGGGGGGGGGAGCTTGTCAAGAGTGGGCGCGAGTTAGTATTGAAAATCCCCAAGTGACGTCATGAGAATCCCCATGTGACGTCATGAGAATCCCCATGTGACGTCACGAGAATCCCCAAGTGCCGTCACGCGAATCCCCAAATGACGTCACGAGAATCCCCAAATGACGTCACGCGAATCCCCAAATGACGTCACAAGAATCCCCAAATGACGTCACAAGAATCCCCAAATGACGTCACAAGAATCCCCAAATGACGTCACGAGAATCCCCCAATGACGTCATGAAAATCCCCCGCGAATACAACTTATTTGCGAGGTTTTGGTGAGTTGACAGCGCTTGGTTGCAGATAGCCTCGCGATATATACTGTTATCTGCACGTGCTCTGAATATACATGGCCTCCTCTCTTATTTTTGGAGTCGGCATTAGTTGTGACTTTATTTCCACTTTTCTTCATTTTTTCTCTTTCTCTCTTTTCTTTACCCTGTCTCTTCTTATTGAGCTTTATATGTATATATTTTTTATGTATTTTTTTTCTCTCCCTTTCCGCTCGATTCTTCCTCTTAGTCTGTCCCTCCCTCTTCCTTTGCTTCTTTCTCCTTCCCTGTTCCCATTCCTATCCCCTGTCCCACTCTTTCTCCTTCACCTTTTCCTCTCCCCCTTCCTCTTCCTCTCACTCCTCCCTGTCCTTCACCTTTTCCTCTCCCTCTCTCCCTCTCACTCCTCACCCTCTCCTCCTCCCCACCTTTTCCTCCCCTCCTCCTCCTTCCTCTCTCCTTTCCCTCTCCACTCTCCTCCCCTACTCTTCCCCAACCTTACCTCCTCTTACCTCCTCTCCCTTACCTCCTTCCCAGCTCTTACCTAGATTACCTTCCCCTACCCTTTACCTCCTACCCTACTCCCCCTTACTCCTTCCTTTACCTCCTACCCCTTACCTCTTACCCTTTACCTCTTACCCCTTACCTCCTACCCTTACCTCCTACCCCTTACCTCCTACCCCTTACCTCCTACCCCTTACCTCCTACCCCTTACCTCCTACCCCTTACCTCCTACCCCTTACCTCCTACCCCTTACCTCCTGCCTCCCGCCCTTGCTAACAAGTCCTAAGGGAATGCGCCGGGCGATCTCCCTTCAAAATGCTCAGCCCGTAAATCGGTCGCAGGGAGTGTTAGTGTAATTTCCTAATTGTTTGATAAAGAAAATGGGAACCGGCACCAAGTTTTGAGCTAATGGGAGGCGAGGAATGGAGGACATGGGTCGGTTGGGGGGGAGGGTGGAGGGGGAGAGAGGGGGGGTGGATGGGTAGGGTAGGAGAGAAGGGGAACGTGGGTGGAGGGGAAGGGTGGGGAACCGGAGGGGGAGGTGGTATAGAGGTGGAGGGGAGGGAAGAATAGGATAGGGTAGGGAAGGGCAGGGTAGGGTAGGGTAGACAGATGGGGAGATTTACGGTGAGAGGGAGGGTATAGGAAGGACGGAATGGGGGAGAAAGGAGGGGGAGGGAGAAGGAGACTGGGTCTCTGTTTTAATGGGATTGGCTAGAACATTATCCAGGCTTAAAAAAAAATCTTAATCGTTATTAATCAGCAGAATGTATTTGATTACAGATGTAAAGTCTAGAGGGAAAACTGCGTCTGAACCAGAGTGCTTGCTTTTGTGAACCATTGTAGTAAATAAAATGAAAATAAGTGAACCAAAATAGGCTAAGGATTTCATAGAGCAACTCCATCTTTTCGGTAACACGAAGCGGCCGTAACTGTAATAGTATCTTTACGTAACGAAGTTTTATAACGTAAGTACCAAAACGAAAAGAGAAAAATAGATCTTGCTAGTCGTGTATACCTTGATTCGGTGCCATTGCGAGCCCTTTGAATAGTACTCGGACCAATCGCTGTGCTGCAAAAGATGTTTATGGCGGTGCTGTGCATCGAGTTTATTATGAGACCGGCCTCAGGGTGCATTTGATCCTAAATCACGCCTCTAACTCTCTCCACGCGCGCTCGGTAACGATTCAAACTTATTCTCGGAACGAATATATAAGTATGTTATTATTATGTGAAGTATTACGCAATCGGCCAAACACGCAAAACAACGTAACAACTACACAATGCATTGTTGAAACAAGAAACTAGCCCGTCGACACAAGCACAGGTCCCAGGTGGCAGAAACAGCGTATAAACCTACGGGTAATATCGCCAGATTTCATTTACACAGCTGTTTCGGGGCCCAGTCATATCAAGGCTTATGTCCCGAACTGTTATAGGCCATTGATAAGGTAGTTTGTATAGTAATGGCAGTCTTAAGGTTCTGTGCTATTACATTTATTATATATAATTTGTCCGTGCAAATTTTTATGTTGTTAGTTATTATTGTCATTTTGTTTTTATCGTTATTGGTCGTTGTTGCTATTATTATTTTTATTGTTGTTGTTGTTGTTTTATTATTGTTGTTTTATTGTTGTTGTTGTTTTTATTGTTGTTTTATTGTTATTTTATTATTGTTATTATTATTATATTATTATTATTATTATTATTATTATTATTATTATTATTGTTAGTATCATCATCATCATCATCATCATCATCATCATCATCATCATTTTGTTAATTGAAATAATTACTATTGTTGATTGTTATTTACCATTTATTTACATTGTTTCCCGTTTTTTCTTCTATCTGTATCTGTCATGATAGTTAATATCTTTAACTATGATGATCATTTTTAACTCTAACCATAACTTCCTTAAGTTAATAAAAAAAAAGAAACAAAAAAATATCCCTTCCATCGTTACTTATAAGGAGCCTCGGGGCAACAGGCTTAAGTAAGTGGTAATGGAGCTCTGAAGGGGGAGGGGGAGGGGGGAGGGGGGAGTGGTAGAGGGGTGGAGGGACAATTGAAACACTCTTTTAGTGATTTATTCGCTCAAAATGTAAATCTCCATATGGCAACGACCTCCTTTTAGGCCTAACGACTTGTCGCATCATTTTCTCTCTCTCGTTTTTTTATAAGTGGAGTTTTCTTGTCCTTTTTTTATTTATTTTTTTTTTTTTATAAGTCATCTGGAATATTTTTGGGGGATAGGTAATGGACGAGCAGTGGGAGTAAGATAGCTTCCGAGATGACAGCTGATAGCACGCAACAAGCGCTTTAGGGAGGTCGTTTCCGGTCCGTGATTTATCTTTCTCTCTCTCTCTCTCTCTCTCTCTCTCTCTCTCTCTCTCTCTCTCTCTCTCTCTCTCTTTCTTTCTTTTGGTCTCTTTTTATTTTTCTTCTTTTTCTCTTTTTCTTTGTTTCTCTTTTCTCTTTCTCTTTTTTCTCTTTGTTTCTTTGTTTCTCTCTCTCTGTCTCTTTCTTTATTTCTCTCTCTATCTATCTATCTATCTATCTATCTATCTGTTTCCCTTTCTATCTCTATCCAGTGATTCCCTTTTTTTGTCTCCTCTCTTTCTCCTCCACATCGCTACCTCATTTTCTCTCTTCTCTTTCTTTTTTTCAGTTTCTTTTCGTGTCTTTCACTTTCTCTCTTTTCGCCATTGCCACCTTTGGCCAACTCTCCGGCTTGTTAACTCTCCATTTTCACCCAATCTTTACAAAGGCATCTTCTGTATCAGAGGATTTTTTTTTTTCTTGTTTTCTTTTATTCTTTCTTTTCGTCTTTCTGCAAAGAATGTGAGAGAGGGAGAGGGAGAGAGAGAGGGAGAGGGAGAGGGAGAGAGAGAAGAGAGAGGAGAGAGGAGAGAGAGAGAGAGAGGAAGAGGAGGAGGGGAGAGGGAGAGGGAGAGAGAGAGGAGGGAGAGGGAGAGAGAGAGGGAGAGGGGGAGAGAAGGAGAGGGGGGGAGGAGGAGGGAGAGGGAGAGAGGAGAGGGGGGTGAGGAGAGGCGAGAAGAGGTCAGTGAGAGAAGAGGAAGTGAGGCAGAGAGCAAATGATCAGAGAGGAGACCAGAGGAAGAGGAGAAGGTGGAGGGGAGGTGGGGAGGGGAGGAGGATCGGAGGGGAGGGTAGGGGAGTGAGGGGAGTCGGATGAGGGAGGGGGGAGGAGAGAGGGATGGGAGGAGAGGGAGAGATGGGAGGGGAGGGGAGGGGATGGGGGGAGAAGGGATGGGAGTGGAGGGAGAGGGGAGGGAGGGGGGAGAGTGGAGGAGGGGGTGAGGGTGAGAGGGAGGATGGCTTGGAAAAGGGTAATGACGATTTATTCAGCAGTAGGGTCCTTCTAGAGGATGAGGAGGTGGGGGGGGGGGTGGGTGGAGGTGGGAGGGGATTCGGGAGGTGGAGGGATGGGGGGAGGTTAGGTAGAGTAGGGAAATTCAGAGGTAGGGAGAGGGGTGGGATGGGGGAGGGGGGATGAGGGAGGAGGGGATAGGGGGGGGGGGGAGGGGGATGGGACGTGGAAGAGGGAAATGCGGATGGGAGGTTGGGGGTAGGAGGTGGGGGATGAAGGATGAAGGACGACGAGGGGGAGGGGGAGGGGGAGGTGTGGAGGGGTAAGAGCGACGAGGGAGAGGGTTAGGTAGGGATCTAAGTCGACGAGAGGAAGGGAAGGGGAGGGGGAAGGGGTGTAGGAAAGGAAGGGGGGGGTGGAAGGAATCGCCCGGGGCTCTACGAAAGAGACGAAAGCGCATTCTTCGCTAATGTCTTCTTCGGCTCTTTATCTGTCTTTCGCTTTTGTCTGCCGGCGCGGAGTCCTGAGGGGAGTGACGCAAATGTGCATGAAAAGGAGAAGGGGAGTTGTTCCTGACGTCATGCAGTGTGGGGGGGGGGGTAAGGTTTGGATTAGTTCGTTGACAAGTTTTATTTTTTTTTTCTATTACTGTTATTTTTTTATGTTGGTATAGTTGTGATTATGATTATGAACATCATTATCATCATTATCAGATCGTTATCGTTATTATTATTATATATTTTTTTTTATTTAGTCACGGTATTTGTCTACTCTCTCTCTCTCTTTCTCTCTCTCTCTCTCTCTCTTTCTCTCTTTCTCTGTCTCTTTCTCTGTCTCTTTCTCTTCTCTCTCTCTTTCTCTCTCTCTCTCTCTCTCTCTCTCTCTCTCTCTCTCTCTCTCTCTCTCTCTCTCTCTCTCTCTCTCTCTCTCTCTCTCTCTCTCTCTCTCTCTCTCTCTCTCTCTCTCTCTCTCTCTCTCTCTCCATTCGTTCATCCTCTACGTCGCCTACATTACCCAACTTCCATTTTGCTTTTCGTTTTTTTTTCCACATCGTCTGTTTTTTCTTTCTATCGTATTTTTTTCCCTACGAATTCGTATTTATTTTTGTATCTTGCTGATGGTCGCCTTTGTTAAGCCGCTTTGATGTTCTTCGCAGAGATCAGAGAGTCATTTCTTGTTTTCAGCCGCTTAAAAATAGGTAAGATAAGATAAAAAAGATGTATCTATATATGTGTGTGTGTATGTGTATGTGTATGTGTATGTGCGATGATTGTAGTAGTAGTAATGATAATAGTAGTGATTATTATTATTATTATTATTATTATTATTATTATTATTATTATTATTATATATATTTTTTTATTATATCACTTCATTTTGAACAATCGCTTCTGATTTTATGTCGCGAGTGAAGAAGAAGAAGAAGAAGAAGAAGAAGAAGAAGAAGAAGAAGAAGAAGAAGAAGAAGAAGAAGAAGAAGAAGAAGAAGAAGACATAGAGAAAGGACAATATAAAGAAGAAAATTGAGAGAAAGAAGAAAAAAAGGAAAGTGAACGAAAAAACAAAACAAAAGAACAAGAAATAAAGAGAAAGAATAAGGAGAAAAGAAGTGAAGTGGAAGAAAATAAATAACAAAAAAGGAAGAGGATAAAAAAAAAAAAGCGTGGCGTTTCACCTGCTCTTTCAAGGCGTCGATTCACCCTTTCCGACGCGTACAATCCGCCCGTGTTTACGTCAGGCTGGCGGGAAAAGTGTCAACCGACCTTCATTTACATAGAGATGACTTGTTTTGACTTCTTGAGTGATTTTCAATTGCAGCTGACGTTACCTCTGTGATTCTACTCCCTCTCCCTCTCTCTCTCTCTCTCTCTTTGTCGCTCTCTCTTTGTCGCTTGCTCTCGTTCTCTCTTTCTCTCTCTCTCTCGTCCTCTCTCTCTCTCTCTCTCGTCCTCTCTCTCTCTCTCTTTCGTCCTCTCTCTCTCTCTCTCTCTTTCGTCCACTCTCTCTCTCTCTTTCTTCCTCTCTCCCTCTCCCTCCCCCTCCCCCTCCCCCTCCCTCCTTCCCTCCCTCTATCCCTCTCTCCCTCTCCCTCTCTCTCGCGTCGATTGAATCATCAATATTGTGCTTTGGGAAGATCTGGCTGGTATGGAGAGGAGGACGGGGGGGGGGGGGGGGGGGGGGAGAAAGAGCAAGAGGAGAGAGGAGAAAAAAAAGAGCAAAAGGATGAAAAGGAAGAGGAACTGAAAGAAATCGTAAGAAAACGAAGGAGGAAGAGGGTAAACAAGAAAATAAGGACACATTTTTTCTCTTCACTTTTTTTTCCTCCAACAAAGTGAGGAAAAAGGTAGCGTGTTGCGGAGATCAGGAGGAGGTGATCCTTGAGGGCGAGGTTGGAGGCGGGGAAGAAGGTACGGTGATTGAGTACTAACTCGAGTTTAGGCGAGAAGGGGAGGCGGAGGCGATGGAGTGAGAAAAAGGAGACACATCGTGATGAGAAGGGGATAGAGATGAGGGGAGATGGGGAGGGAGAGAAGGAGGTGTGATGAGGGGAGAGAGGGAGGGAGGGAGAGGGGAAGGAGGGGTGATGAGGGGAGAGAGGGGGAAGGAATGAAATGAGGGGAGATGGGAAGAGAGATGAGGGGGGAGGGAGGGACAGAGGGGGGGGGGGAGATATCGTTTGGAGACAAGGTGGGCGAGAGGTAGAGTAGATTACAAACAGGGGGGGGGGGGAGGAAAATAGGGGAAAATAAATGCATATATTAAGGGAAACGGAGCCACGAACAACAAAAAAAAAAAAAGAGGGAGAGACAGAGCACGAGGGGAGATAATAGTGAATAATAAACAGTGGATAGTGAATAACTAATCGACCACCGTTTTCTCCGGGGTCGTGATCTCAAGACGGCAGCGAAGCGAGATAGTGAAGGTGATAGTGTCTCAATAAAGGCCTTCGGATCCCGGATGCTGATAAGGACGTCACCCCGCGGCGGTAACATGGCTCCCTGATATCCATTGAGAGCGGGGATGACGTGTCAATGGCAATGGTAATGGCAATGGGGGGTTTTAATGGGGGGGGGAGTTCGGTGGTGTTGGTAGGGAGGCCGTTGTGTTTGGATATTATTATTATTATTTTTTTTTTTAGGTTGATAGATAGATAGATGGGTAGGATGGATAGGTAGGGAGATGGATAAATAGGGATAGATGGGTAGATGGATAGGTAGGGAGATGGATAAATAGATGGATAGATAGATGGGTAGATGGATAGGTAGGGAGATAGATATATGGTTAGATGGTTACATGGATAGCTAGATAGATAGATAGGGAGGTAAAGTAAGTAGATAGGTAGGTAGGTAGGTATATAGGTAAAAAGAGAGATAGATAGGTGGATAGATAAGTAGATAGATAGATAAAGAGGGAGCTAATGGACAGTGTGGATTGTTTAGTGAATGGATCGATAGGCAGATTTATAGATAGACTGATAGATGTTTTGCCCAAAGGAATTTATATTTAGAATGAAAGACCCAGGCTGACTGAACTTAACGAAAACAAACATGGGCAAACACACTAATAAAAGACAGTAAATAGATAAATGAATAGATAAACGAAAAGAGAATAGGAACAAGAAGAAGAGATTGAAGAAGAAAATTGACCTACAGACAAAGGCCTTGAAGATGTGCTAACTTCCGGTGCATCTCGGGAGTTTAAGCTACAGCCTTGTTAGTACTTTTGGTGGAAGTTAGTAATAAAGGAACCTTTTTCCCCTCCTTTCCTCCTTTTTTTTGGGGGGGGGGAGAGGGGAGGTGGGGAAGGGGGAAGCTAGGATTCTTTTTTTTTTCTTAACTGATTTTGTTTTCGGATTATGGAAGCATCTGTCGACTCGGATCAAGGATTTTTTTTTATTAGTATTATCATTTTTATTTATTTATTTTTTATTTATTTATTTATTTATTTATTTATTTATTTTTATTTGTGTGTGTGTGTGTGTGTGTGTGTGTGTGTGTGTGTGTGTGTGTGTGTGTGTGTGTGTGTGTGTGTGTGTGTGTGTGTGTGTAGGAGTGCATTTGAGGAAGGAAAAAAAATTACCTCCGTCTTGGTTTTCGTCTTCACACTTTTCTCTTCCTCTTTATTTCCTTTTCCACCTGAAAAAGTTTCAAGTTCCTTCGTCGTCTCCAACTCCGTCTTTTTTTTTCCTTTTCACCTTGAAAAAAAAAAAAATCTACCCGCACTCTGTCTTCAACAAAAGCCTTCACCTTCAGTAAATCTTCCACTCGAAAATTTTCTGTCCGTCTCCATCTCCTTCTCCACCTTTGGAAACCTCCGCGTCCACTTTCGCGTTCCCTTCTTCTCTCTTCTCCACTTCAGTTATCTTCGTTGCCTCCGGTTCCCTCTTTTTCCATTACTTTCTTTATACTTTCTACTCCTTCTTCGCTTCCACCAATTCCACCTCGGTCTCTATTTTCATTTCCATTTTTTGCCTTCCATCTTCATTTCCATCGTATCTTCTTCATCGCATTTGCCAGTCCTGCCGTCTTTCTCTCCCTCTTCCATATCCTTCTATTTTCCTTCTCGTTCTCCTCATCTTCCACTTCTCTCAGCTCCGCTTCCACTTCCCATAGTCTGCGACTGCGAGACTACTTTCCTCTCCACTGTGTCTTCCTTTGCCAATTCTGCTTCCACCTCTGCTTCCACTTTCCCCTCCTCCTCCGCTTCAACTCTCCCCTCCACCGCCACAACCTCGTCCTCTCCACTTCTCCCTCCACCTTCACCTCCACTCTCATCTCCACTCTCCCCTCCACCTCCGTCTCCACTTTCCCTTCCACTGCCGCAACCTCTCCACTTCTCCTCCTGTTTCACTTCTACCACTACCTCTGCCTCAATCTCCACCTCCGCCTCCTCCTCCACCTCCTCCTCCTCTTCTACCTCCTCCTCCTCTTCTACCTCCTCCTCCTCTTCTACCTCCTCCTCCTTCACCACCACCACCTCCACCACTTTCGCCCCCCTCCCCCCTCGAGCGCCACCTCCATCTCTTCCTCCTCCACCACCTCCTCCACCACTTTCGCCCCCCTCCCCCCTCGAGCGCCACCTCCATCTCTTCCTCCACCACCACCTCCTCCACCACTTTCGCCCCCCTTCCCCCCTCGAGCGCCACCAGCCGCCGCCACCAGCAGCCAAATTACCTCTCGTCGGCTCCCCGCTTCCCGATCACAAGGCACAGATATGCTTCTCCAATTGTCATAAAATTTTCTTCATTTTGGCTTCATTTGAATATGAATGGGGCCTCAAATATTACATAAAGAAGAGGAGAGCGAGGAAGTGTCTTGGAATATTTTTAAGGGATTTTTTTTTTGAGGGGGGGGGGTAGAGGGTGAGTGGGAGGTGTGGGGGAGAGAAAGAGGGAGGGAGGGAGGAGGGGAGGAAGAGAGGGAGGGAGGGAGGGAGGGAGGGTCGAGCGCAAGGAAGGAGACGTACTGGGTAGGGGGTGAGTGTGGTGTGTGGGGGAGAGAGGGAGGGAGTGAGGGAAGGAGGGAAGGAAGGAGGGAGGGAGGGTCGGAGCGAAAGTAGGGGAGACGTACTGTATTTCGTGTTTTATTTTGATCCCAGGTTATTTTTTCAGACTTTATTTTTGGATTGTTATTGGATGTTCTTTTGCCTCTTTGTAATCCGTTTTGCGGATGTTTGTTTGTTTCTCCTTGTTTCTCTCTTTCTATCTAATTTTTTTCCCGTCTTTCGCAGTGTTTCTCTTATCGTCTTTCCCATTCTTTCTCTTGTCCTTCCTCTCTCTCTTCTCTTCTCTTTTTTCCCTCCTCTCCTTCCCCTTTCTCATTTCTTCTCTTCTCTTCTCTTCTCTCTCTCACCTACCCTTCTATTCCCTTCCCTTTCCTTCCCTTTCCTTCCCTTTTCTTCCTTTCCTCATCTCTTCTCCTCTCCTCTTTTCTCTCCTCTCCTCTCCTCTCCCCTCTCCTCTCCTCTCCTCTCCTCTCCTCCTCCTCTCCTCTCCCCTCCTCTCCTCTCCTCTCCTCTCGTTCTCTCTCCCTCTCCCACCCTTCCTCTTGCCCGCCTCATAACCTCATTAGCAACAGATAAAGCCACATACGGCATTTCGTAAGTGGAAGGCTACTCCGAAAATTAGATTGCGTGCGTGATTAGCGTGGGGTCCGATCAGCTGACCAAAACAACTGTCTATTGGTTGTTAAGCGGTGTACAAAGTAGAGGGGTGGATGATGAAGAGGGGGTGGATGGAAAGGAAGAGGAGGGAAGGGTGGAAGAGGGAGGAGTGGGAAGGGTGGAAGAGGGAGGAGTGGGAAGGGTGGAAGATGGATGGGAGGGAAGGGTGGAAGGAGGAGAAAAGGGAGGAAGAGGGGAGGATGGAAGGGGGAGAAGTTGGAAAGAAATGGGAAAGAGGGAAGGGAGGAAGAGGTGAAGTTAGTGAGGGAGGGAGAGGGAGAGAGAGAGAGAGGAGATTATAGGGAGAAGAGGAAGCAAAAGGAGGGAGTGAAAGGACTGAGGAAGTGCGGGGAAGGAAGGAGACACTGAGAAGGAGATGAGATGAGATGGACGTTTGTTGTGCAGGATGGAGGGGTGGGGGGGAGGGGGAGGGAGAGGGGTGGCAAGGGAGGGAAAGGAAGGGAGGGGGGGGATCGCGCCCGCGGCCTAAAGAGCTTGAAATCGGTTACATTGCGGACACAGACGACTCATTAAAGGTCGGGGAAATAAGTCTCCGAAATTGACCTTGCCTGATCTTCGTGGGAGGAGAGGGAGAAGGTCGTTTCGAGATGAGAAGGATGGATGGAATAAGGGAGAGGAGTAAGAAAGGAGAAGAGATAGGAGAGGAGAATATAGAGAAAGAGAAAGAAAAAAAAAAGAAAGGAGAGAGGGGATTAGAAGATGGAGAAGGAAAAGGAGGAAGAAAAGAGAGTAGAGGAGAGAGGAGATTAAAAAGAGAAGGCGTAGGATAATGCGAAAGTGAGAAGAAGGTGAGGCGAGAAAAAAATAGAAGGAGAGGAAGAAAAAGGAGAAGGGCATGTCCTTAAAGGAATGTTCGAGAAAGAAGGAAATGGAAGAGAAAATGGGAAAACCGATCGACGAATGAAAGAAAGAAGAAAAATCAAGAGAGAAAATACGAGTTTTAAGGTTAAGGCAAATTGAGCCTTTCGAGGGATAGATAGAAACTAAAAGAAAAGAGTAAAAGATAAAGAAAAACAGGGAAAGGGGAATAATGCGAAAAGTAAAGGAGAAAGTGAACTCTGAACATCTGTTAAAGTACAAGATAATAACAAAAATGATTTAAACATGGGTCAAGGAAAGTCAAAATATCTTTCACATCTGATGAAGTTTGACTCACGGTCGCCTCGCCCTCCAGGAAGCGGCAGGGGGGGAAGGGGGGGGTCATTAGCCTTTCATTTTTAACCTTCGCTTTCATCTATGACTTTGTCTTGCGTTTTCATTCGGTGGTTGTAGCCTACGGTTTCGTCCTGTGAATTTATCCTAGTTTTTAGCCTATAATTTTAGCCTTCTTCACCTTTCGTCTTCACCCATCGTTATCATCCTACGCTTTCATTTCCTCTCATGCGATTTCATCCTCCATCTTCAACCCATCGTCTCCATCCTACGCTTTCATCCTCCCTTTTCCATCTCACCTCTTGACCCCCTTCACACCCCCCCCTCCCCAACACGACTCCCCCCCCCAATCACCTGTCAGGTGCCGCCCACCCCGCCCCGATCAGCGGCACCATTAGCGCGGGCGTCACCATCATCTTCGTCATCACCTCGACAGCATCACGAGGGCGCCTCTCGTTCGTCCTCGCCCCCCCCCCCCTCATTTTCACCTCCCTTCGATTCACGTTCTCTGTTCGTTCTTCTTAATCTTTTTTTTTTTTTTTTTTTTTTTTTTTTTGGGGGGGAGGGTTCTTTGTGTACTGTCTTTCTTCTTTTCTTCTATTTCTTCTTCTTCTTCTTCTTCTTCTTCTTCTTCTTCTTCGTCTTCTTCTTTTCTTATTCGTCTTCTTATTCGTCTTCTTCTTCTTCTTCTATTTCTTTTTCTTCCCCTTTCGTGGTGACTCTTCCCATTTCCTTTTTCCTTTGATTTCCTTTTCCCTTTCCTCTTCCCCTACCATCAAGTCTCTGACGCTTCTTTCTTCCTCTCCTCTCCCTTCTTTCTTCCTTTTCTCTTCCCCATTTCTTCCTCTCCTATTCCCCCTTTCTTCCTCTCCTCCTCCTCCTCTTTTCTCCCTTTCCTGTTCCTCCTTTCTCCCTGTCCTATTCCTCCTCCTTCCCTCTCTTCTTCCTCCTTTCTCCCTCTCTTCTTCCTCTTTTCTCCCTCTCTTCTTCCTTCTGTCTTCCTCTTTTCCCCTCTCTCCTTATTTTTCCCCTTCCCCTTCCCCTTCTAACGACTCCACCCTCTTGATATTGCCTGTAACGCAATTTTAGTGCTGGAAATGTAGTGGAGAACCAGTCTGTGCTGTTTCGTCGCCGCGGGGCAAGTATGGCAAGAAGGGGAGGGAGGAGGAGGAGGAGGAATGGGGATGGGGAGGAGGAGGAGGAGGAATGGGGATGGGGAGGAGGAGGAGGAGGAATGGGGATTGGGAGGAGGAGGAGGAATGGGGATGGGGAGGAGGAGGAGGAGGAATGGGGATTGGGAGGAGGAGGAGGAGGAATGGGGATGGAGGAGGAGGAGGAATGGGGATTGGGAGGAGGAGGAGGAATGGGGATGGGGAGGAGGAGGAGGAGGAATGGGGATGGGGAGGAGGAGGAGGAGGAATGGGGATTGGGAGGAGGAGGAGGAGGAATGGGGATTGGGAGGAGGAGGAGGAGGAATGGGGATTGGGAGGAGGAGGAGGAGGAATGGGGATTGGAGGAGGAGGAGGAGGAATGGGGATTAGGAGGAGGAGGAGGAGGAATGGGGATTGGGAGGAGGAGGAGGAATGGGGATTGGGAGGAGGAGGAAGGGGAATGGGGATGGAGGAGGAGGAGGAATGGGGATGGGGAGGAGGAATGGGGATGGGGAGGAGGAGGAGGAGGAATGGGGATGGGGATGGGGGAGAGAGGGAATGGGGATGGGGAGGAGGAGGAGGAGGAATGGGGATGGGGAGGAGGAGCAATGGAGAGGAGGAGGAGGAGGAGGAGGATGGGGAAGGAAGGACGAAGTAAGAAAGGAAGGAGGAGGAGGAGAAGGGGGAGGGGAAAGGTTGGGAGAAGGGTAGGAGAAAAGAGCAAGGGAAGAGGAGAGAAAGAAAGGAAGAGGGGGTTGAGGAGGAAGACCAAAGGGAGAATGATAGGGGAAAGTAGGTAGAGAAAAGAGCAGAGGAAGAGAAGAGAAGGGAAAAGAAGAGGAAGAGAGGGAGATAGAAAAAAAAGAGATCGAAAAGGGAAGAGAAGAGCGAAGAAGATGAAAAGGAAATACAAGAAGAGAGGGAAAGAAGAGAAGAAAGAGAAAAAAAGAAAAACGAAATAGGGGAAAAGAGGAGAGGAGAAGAGTCGTGGCAAGGGAAAGTACTTCACCATTTTCGTGATTTATTTCCTGTAGTTATGATAATTCGCCCGAAAGGGATTCGAAATAAAGAAGAGGATTGTGAAGTGTGGATTTTGAAGCGTAGATTGTGAAGCGAGGACTGTGGCTGCGGAGTGTCGCAGGTGATGATGTGGCAAAGGCTCCTGTGTGTTTATTTGTGTGTTCATTTGTTTTATATATATATTTTTTTTCCTATGTAAGTTCGTGATGTCTCATTGTGATAATACAAGCACACACACGCGCGCACGCACACACACACACACACACACACACACACACACACACACACACACACACACACACACACACACACACACAAAATAGATAAATACCCGCATCCACACACATACATTCCAACACACAAACACAAACAAACCCGAGTGTTCTACAGTACACGCAAAAAAAAAAAAAAAAAAAAAAAAAAACCGCTCCATTTTCGGCATACAGAATATCTTCAGTATTTAGGACTCCCCCCTCCCCCCTCCCCCCACTTTATTTCCCGCTGGACCTCGATGCTCTAGAAATTTTCCCGGGCATTTTGGCGAGCGTTTATTCCCCCCAATGATTTGCCTTGGACAACAGTTCACGCCAGCCCTTCTTTTCTCTTACCATTTTACATTTGCGGCATTCCACATTCCATTGTTGTTGAAAGCGTTTGCAGCGCGGGAAAAGCCAATAGTATTTTGCCAATATACCGAAGTGAAAGTAGGTTGTATTTTTACAGCCCCGCGTTATTACCTTTTTATACGGTTATGTAATTTTATGTGTGTGTGTGTGTGTGTGTGTGTGTGTGTGTGTTGTTGTGTGTGTGGTGTTGTTGTGTGTGTGGTGTGTGTCGTGTGTTGTAGTATGTAGTATGTAGTAATGTATGTATGTGTGTGTGTGACGGCGTTATCTATTCAGCGAAGTGTCGGGAATCACATCCTAAAACGTACACACGATTAAGAGATTAAACGCGCACAAACAAATACCGAGATCCACATGCTAAAACACACACACACACACACACACACACACACACACACACACACACACACACACACACACACACACACACACACACACACACACACACACACACACATTGAGACATTCACACGGTGTATTTGTAATGTATTACGTATATGTGAGCTTTTGCGTGGGAATTGACTGGGCGAACCGTCCGGCAGATGTGAAGGAAGAGAGAGCTTCGTATGGTGGCGGGGGAAATAGTATAGTTATTTTTGGTGTATAAACCCCATTCAAAAAAAAAAGAAAAAAAAGAGAAAAATCAGAGAGAGAAAAGAGAGCAGAGATATATAAAAAAAATGTTTTGCCCTTACAATCGCCCGGCAATATATTTTCACTGCGCAGAATTTCAATTTGAAACCTCTAGCTTGGGGGCCGCTTTATTTCAGATTCGGCGGAGGGATACACGGGTTGGTGGTTCACATCTGTCAGCGGAGGTGTAAGTCGGATCCGGGTACCTTGGGCGATGGATAATTATTTTCATTACGTGATTATTTCATTATTAATGTTTTTATATTATCAATTATCATTTTTATTATCAACGGTACCCTGGGCGATGGATGATTATGCGATTATATGTGATTATTATGTGACGATAATTATAATTATTACAATTTTATTACTGTTATTGTATAATTTATTATTATTGTTATCATTATCATCATCGGGACAATTTGTGCAATATCTTAAATGCTTCACATCCTTTGACGGTGTGTGTGTGTGTGTGTGTGTGTGTGTGTGTGTGTGTGTGTGTGTGTGTGTGTGTGTGTGTGTGTGTGTGTGTGTGTGTGTGTGTGTTTGTTGTTGTTTGTTTGTTTGTTTGTTTTAGGGTTGATGGAGTGAAATGGTAGATTGAGAGAGAGAGAGAGAGCGAGAGAGAGAGAGAGAGAGAGAGAGAGAGAGAGAGAGAGAGAGAGAGAGAGAGAGAGAGAGAGAGAGAGAGAGAACTAGAGAACGGGACCGAGCGAGAACGAGAGCGCAGGCTTGGAGGAGAGAGAGAGAGAGAGAGAGAGAGAGAGAGAGAGAGAGTGTATGAGCGTCCTTCTCTCTTTCAAAGCTATATTTTAAGGTCCTTTGTAACTTTCCTCTTCTATTTCTTCCCTCGTTTTTTTCCCTTCCTCTTTCTCTTTCTTCTTCCTCTTTCTCTCCATCGCCATCTCTCACTTTTTAACCCCAAGTTGTTGCACAGAATAAACAGGTCTCGGGAGACGCTCGTTCCTTCACATTTCGTTCGTTTCCCTTGCCTCTCGGCTTCGGATTCGCCTTGGTGCTCTTGACGGATGATTTGCGTGTTTCGACCTTCTAATTTCACCATTCTTTTTTATTGTTATTGTTGTTTTTTTCATATTCTGTTCTATTTTACTCATGTTATTCTTTTTTTAGAGGAAAATCAGACTTTACCCCTTTGCCTCCAGACACACTTTCTCAGTTTCTTTCGAGTTCTTCTGCTGTTTTCTTTGATTAACGTTAATAGGGGAGACTGTGATAAAATGTCATATCAGTCTGGGTCTTCATTGTCACCCCTGTCTATACTCATAATGTGAAAGGGCCATCAGTGATTTTATGCCCTTGCCATTCTCAGACGTAAAGGCTATTTTTCTAAGGCATTCAACGGGGGGACAGACCTAACGGGCGAGTCATAGCAGCGGCGATATTCCGTAATATAGTCACATATGTCGGCGATCGAGAAATAACTTGGGATAGTTTTTATTTTTCATTTTTATGTCGAAAGACGGCGGGCTTTGTCCTTAGAATAAAAAGGATGGGTTGGGAGATTCTTTCAGGTCGTTTGTGAGAATAATCGCCTGGGTTGCCGTTGTCGTTAAGTTTTCCTTCTTTCCTCCTATATGTCATTCTCTCGACTCTCTACTACTCGCTCTCTCTCTACTCCTCTCATCTCTCTCTCTCGTCTCTTATGCGTCTTAGCTAGCTCTATATCTCTCCTATCTCTCTTCTACTCTGCTCTCGATCTTCTCTTCTCTGCTCTCTCTCTATTTCTCTCTCTCTATTTCTATTTCTCTCTGCTCTTCTATTCCTCATCTCTTTTCCCTTCCTCCCATCCACCCTCCCTCCCTTCTCTCTCCATCTCTCCTCGCTTTCCCCTCCCTCCTTCCCTCCTATCCATCTCTCCCCTCCCTCCCTCCTATCCTACTCTCCCCTCCCCTCCTTCCCTCCCTCCCCTCCTTCCCTCCCTCCCTCCTTCCCTCCCTCCCATCTCTCATCCTCCCCATCATCCTTTTATCTCCTCCCCCTCCCCGGCCACCCTCCCCGCCCCCATCTCTCGTCCACTGTATGATTTCCTACCTTCAAACACAATCGCAGAACATGTCAATGATTCGAAAACACGACCATGAATCACGACCAACGCACGCACGACATGATTTAAATCACCTAGGAGGAGGACAAGGGGGGGGAGGGAGGAGGGGGAGGGAGTCGGTGGGGATGAGGGGTGGAGGGGGGAGACAGAAGTGGGACATCCATCTCTTCTACTCCTCCTCCTTTACACCCCCCTCCCCTACCCTCCCACACTTCGTCTCCCTCCCTCTCTCCTCCCTCACCCTCTCCCTCCCTCCCACTCTTACCCCGTCCCTTTCCTTTCCCTCCCTCCCTCTCCCTCTCTTTCCCTCACTCCCTCCCCCTCTCTCCCTCCTTTCCCTCCCTCTCTCCATCCCTCCTTTCCCTCCCTCTCTCCCTCCCTCCTTTCCCTCCCTCTCTCCCTCCCTCGTCCCTTGCTGTTCATCCAAGGCTGTAATTCACTCTCTTGGAGATACCTAGTGTCTTCCGCCTTTTTTTTTCTTATTCTCATTTCTCATCTTCTTTCTCTATCCATTCCCCATTTATTCATTCATTTTGTCTTTTGGTTTCATTGATAAAAATCTTTTATATATTCTTGAATGATTTGAATGAGGTTTTGCGATTTTTTTGTTTTTCATATTTTTTTATCTACCTTCATTTCCGCTGGTTTGAGTCATTGCCTTTGGAGTCATTTGCTTTAATCTCTTGAGTCATCTCTTGTGTTATTGCCTAATTATTCTCGCAGTGAGTGACCTTGTGTTCTTTCGTTATCCTCGTGTGTGGTGAGTCAGTCGATTTCTTTTTCGTGTCTCATGTTTCTTGCGTTTTTTCCCGTCTCGTGGTCTTCTTCCTCTTCTTCGTTTATGTTTTCTTGGTTTTGAGTTTTGGTCCTCTTCTGTTCTGGCTTTTTATTTTTTTTCCCTCTTCCTCCATCTCTTTCCTCTTCCTCCTCTCCTACTTTATTTCCAACCTCTTCACTACTTATTGCCTCTCCTTCTCCTTTACCATCCTCCGCCTACATCACGTCCTCCTCTCCCATCATCCTCCTCTCCTCCTCCTCACCTCCTCCTCCTCCTCGTCCTCTCCTCCTCCTCCTCCTCCTCTCCTACCTCCTCCTCCTCTTCGTCCCCCTCCCCCTCCTTCAAGTCGCAGTCGCAATCCGGCTTTTGAGTTCATCATTAACATAATTGAGATCTTAAATCAGGGGGGACCGTTTCTTCATCGTGAATTTCGTGTTTTGATGAGATTTTAACAAGATTGGAACCAATTCTCAAGACTTATTGAAATGTCGATGGTTTGGTGGTTTGCTTTTGTTTTCGAGGAGGGGGAGGGAGAGGGAGGGACAGGGAGGGGGATAGAGGGAGGGACAGGGAGAGCGATAGAGGGAGGGACAGGGAGAGCGATAGAGGGAGGGACAGGGAGAGCGATAGAGGGAGGGACAGGGAGAAGGAAGGACAGGGAGAGGGAGTGACAGGGAGAAGGAGGGACAGAGAGAGGGAGGGACAGGGAGAAGGAGGGACAGGGAGAAGGAGGGACAAGGAGAGGGAGGGACAGGGAGAGGGATAGAAAGAGAGAGATAGAGAAAGAGAAAGCTGTTCTCTTGAGTGCGGGAGGTGGGGAGGTGGTAGGGGGGAGGAAAAGGGAAAAGTTATCTCTTCCTATCTTGCCTCCTATTTCTTCCTACTCCTTCCTTACTCTCCACGAAAACTCTCCTCATCTTCCTTATTCCCTTTACGCGTATTATAGTAAGCAGCAACAGTAGTAACGGAGAAAAAATTGTACCTGAATTATGGACAACAATTGGATAAAGAGGTTTCTCTCTCTTTCTCTCTTTCTTTCTCTCTTTCTTTCTTTCTTTCTCTCTCTCTTTCCTTCTCTCTCTCTCTCTCTCTCTCTCTCTCTCTCTCTCTCTCTCTCTCTCTCTCTCTCTCTTATACGGCTTAATGCACGTGGGTTGGACATGTATCACAATCTCACATTAACATATTAACTGCGTTTATGAGGTGGTGCGTAGTGTGGATTCTGGGAGGGGGTGGGGGTGGGGTGGAAGGAAGGATGGGGGAGAGGAGAAGGAAGGAGGGTGGAGGGGGGAGAGGGGAAGGGGAAAGGGAGGGAGGAGGAGGAGGAGAGAGGAGAGAGGGAGAGTCTGAAATTGGGTATTGGGAGAGGGGGGTGGGGTGGAAAGGGGGTTAAGAAGGGGAGGAGGAGGAGGAGGAGGAAGGAGGGGGAAGGAGAGTCTGAAATTGGAATTGGAAGAGTATGAGGAGGATGGAGATGGAGAGTGGGGGGGTTAGGATGGTGGGGGGGAGGGGGGAGTTGGAGATGAGTGTTGAGAGAAGGTGTGAGAATTCGAGGATGGGTGCGTTGGAAATAGGGGATAAGGGAGGGGGGGGGGTAGAAATGGATGATAAGTGGATAGGAGAAATAGACATGGGGAATAGGGTGGTGGAAAGTAAGCAATAAATAGGAATAGGGGAAGGGAAATTGGCTATAGGAGAGAGCGTTAGGGAGATTGAGGGAGAGAAGGAAAAGGAGGAAGAAACAGACCGATCGACAGGTAGAGGGATGAGAAATAGGATTAGCTAGCGAAGGAAGGGAAATGACGAAGATGGAGATGGCATAAGGTGGCTAAAGGAGGGAGGAAAGTGGTGATCCGATAAATGAGGAGGATGAGGAGGAGAAGAAGAAAGGAGGAGAAGGAGAAGGAGAAGGAGAAGGAGAAGGAGAAGGAGAAGGAGAAGGAGAAGGAGAGAGGAGGAGGAGGAGAGGAGGAGAAGGAGAAGGAGAAGGAGAAGGAAGGGAGAAGAAGAGGGAGAAGGAGAAGAAGGAAGGAGACTGTAATGGCGACGAAGGGAGAGTCGGAGACGAGAAAAGAAAGAAGAAAACAAGAAGTTGAATTCAGGGAGAAACCGCGACGAAGGAAGGGGAAAGGAGGAAGCATAAACACCGACATAGGAGGGGAAGGAAGATACTGTCGGTGATGATGGAGGAGCGCTGGGATAGGAGGCGGAGGAGGTGGAGGTTGGAGTGGAAGGTGGAGGTTGGAGGCTGGTGGTGGAGGTTGGAGTGGAAGTTGGTGGTTGGTGGTGGAGGTTGGAGTGGAAGTTGGTGGTTGGTGGTGGAGGTTGGAGTGGAAGTTGGTGGTTGGTGGTGGAGGTTGGAGTGGAAGTTGGTGGTTGGTGGTGGAGGTTGGAGTGGAAGTTGGTGGTTGGTGGTGGAGTTGGAGTGGAAGTTGGTGGTTGGAGTGGAAGGTGGAGGTGTTGGAGTGGAAGGTGGAGGTTGGAGTGGAAGGTGGAGGTTGGAGTGGAAGGTGGAGGTTGGAGTGGAAGGTGGAGGTTGGAGTGGAAGGTGGAGGTTGGAGTGGAAGGTGGAGGTTGGAGTGGAAGGTGGAGGTTGGAGTGGAAGGTGGAGGTTGGAGTGGAAGGTGGAGGTTGGAGTGGAAGGTGGAGTTGGAGTGAGGTGGGTTGGAGTGGAGGTGGAGTTGAGTGGAGGTGGAGGTTGGCGTGGAAGGTGCGGTTGGATGGCAGGTGGAGTTGGAGTGAGTGAGGTGGAGTGGAAGGTGGAGGTTGGAGTGGAAGTTGGTGGTGGATGTAGGAGAGGAGGGGAAGGAGGAGGTGGAAGAGGAAGTGGGGGGTGGAAGAAGAGGAGGAGGAGGAGATGAGGAGGAAGAGGAGGATAACGATACCACGCACAGACAAACCTACACAATGTATATGCGTATGTAGAAGGAAGATATAGAGAGTTGATGATATAAGATGATAATGTTAATGATAATGATAAGACTAAAAAAAAAAGAATAGGAAAACGGGTATGAACGTCTGTATGTCGGTATTTCATTCCTTTTATTTTTCTTCATGCATTCATTTATTATCATAGTCTCCCCTTTCATCCATTTTGGTCACTCCCTTCTCACTCCCCCCTCCCCCCCTCTATACGACCCCCCCTCCCCTGCTCCTACGTCCCACGCCCCTCTCCCTCCTCCATCCCCTCCCCTCCCCCTTTCCCCCTCTTTATACGACCCCCCCCTGCACCCACGTCCCACGCCCCTCTGCCTCCTCCCTCCCTTCCCCTCCCCCCCTCCCCTCCCCCCATCCGCTTGTCACCCCTCCGCCCGAAAGGCCTGTGAAACGGAATGGGTTAATAACCAAGGCGTAAAAAAAGGGGAAAGACGAAGCCGCTATTAAGGTAATTAATTAAAATCCCAAGCCAGGCAGATTCCCCCCCCCCTCCCTCTTCCCTCCCCCCTCCCCTCGAAACCTCCTTGTTACCCGCCTCCCTCTCCTACTTCCCCCTCTCCCCTCGGAACATTCTTGCTACACCCCCCCTCCCCTCTTCTTCTCCCTCTCCCCTCTCCCTCTCCCCTTCCCTTTCACTCTCCTCCCCTCTCCCTCTCCCTCTCCCTCTCCCTCGCACCCAAGAAAAAAAATGATGAAAAAGGGGAAAAAGATAAGTCTTCAAAACGGTAGACCATGACATAAACAATTAATTTGGAGCAAGAAAAATTGCGCTTTCGAAAATACGTGGCAAAACTTCACACGGCGGGAAAATTACTGGATTCTTTTTTAAGAAGTATTTTCTCCTCCCCCCCCCCCCCCTTCTCCTACTTTCGTCCCTCCACCTCCCTCCCTCCCCCCTTTTTTTCTTCTTTTATTCATGTTTTTTTCTATTTTTTTCCCTCTCTCTCATCTTTTCTTCCATTTCTTGTATCTTCTTTTCTCCTATCTTACCTCCTCCTTGCTCCTCTCTCTCTTCCTCTTTCTTCCCTCTTTTCTTAATTGTCCCACCTTTTTCATCTCCTATCTTCCTTCTCCTGTTCTTTTCTCCCTCCTCTCGTCTCTCCTTCCCTCTCCCTCCCCTCTCCTTCTCTCCTCCTCTCCTTCTCTCCTTCTCTCCTTCTCTCCTTCTCTCCTTCTCTCCTTCTCTCCTCCTCTCTTCCTCTCCTTCCCCTCCTCTCCCTCCCTTCTACTCATTTGCCCTTCTCCTCCTTTGCCACCCCCTTCCCTCCTCCTCCCTGCCTCCCTTCTTCCCTCCCTCCCTCCCAGTTATCTCCCTCCCTCCCTTTCCTGCCTCCCCTCTCTCCTTTCCTTCCCCCCTCCCCTCTACCCCCCCTCCCCCCTCCTTCCTCTTCTTTTTTTTTGTCCTTCTTTGTCTTAAAGGCAGATTGTTAGGGACAGTTGTCTTTGGAGATTAAAGGAGTCTTTGACGCTCTGGGGTTTCTGTCTTCTCGTGGCTGAAGGTTTTAATGACCGACTTCCCTCGTTTCTTTTCGCATTTTTGATGGTGGTATTGATACAGTGATGGCGGGAGATAACGATGGGGGTGATGGTGATGGCGGG
>NC_051389.1:56634257-56654257 GCF_015228065.2 Penaeus monodon | reverse complement strand
CCCCCCCCCCTTTTCTTCCCTCTCCTCCCCTCATCTTCCTTTTCCTCCCCCCCATCTCTCCTCACCTCCATTCACTTCCCTCATCTTTCCTCCCTTAATCTCTCCTCTCCTCCCCCCATCTCCCCTCACCTTCACTCACTTCCCTCTCTTCCTTTAATCTCTCCTCTCCTCATCTCTCCTCCCTTAATCTCTCTCCTCTCCTCATCTTCCCTCTCTCCTCCCTTAATCTCTCCTCTCCTCATCTTCCCTCTCCCCCCCCCCATCTCCCCTCACCTTCACTCACTTCCCTCGCATTTCTGTTCTTTCCAGCCACCTCTTTTGGCTCCGGGGCCTTGTCCGTAACGCCTCAGTTGATTGCACGGCTTGCGAGTCCGCCGCGTCCGATTCCTTGACTTACAGAAAGGGTTTCGTTGGGGCGAAAATGTATAGCGGGTCTTGGTCCTTTTCGACACATTTTAAGAATGTGTGTATGTGTGTGTGTGTGTGTGTGTGTGTGTGTGTGTGTGTGTGTGTGTGTGTGTGTGTGTGTGTGTGTGTGTGTGTGTGTGTGTGTGTGTGTGTGTGTGTGTGTGTATGTGTGTATCTATATATGGATTGAATGCATGTGTGTATGTATGTATGGATGAATGAATGAATGAATGAATGTATGTATTTTATCTGTGTAAGTCCGTACGTACGTCTGTGTTTACATGCGCGTGTGTGTGACGTGTAATATGTTCTTCCTTTTGTATTAGACGTACAAAGCGAGCCTTGGCGGAACTTGCCTAAGAATTTTGCGGTATATTGTTGGCAGTGTGTTTTGCAGAAGGACATTGACGTCTCCACAGCCCCCCCCCCCCTTCCTTTACAAATAGACAAAGGGCGAAGCAAAAAGTCCAGGAAATCGAACATGTCCAGACTTCACGCTCTTTAACTCCGATACAAAACATTTAAACCTCAAACCTATGTACAGAGGGAGAGGAGGAGGAAGAGGGAAGGAGTGGGAGAGGGAGAGGGAGAGGGAGAGGGAGAAGGAGAGGGACAGAGAGAGGGGGGAAGAGAGGGAGAGGGGGACAGAGAGGGAGCGGGGGACAGGGAAATTGAGTGAGAAACAGACAGACAGACAGAGACAGAGACATCCCCTTCCTATGCTCCAAGGTCACGCTAGCAGGATTCCTTCGACGGCCAATCAGAAGTGGCTTTTACTCGTAAGGAAGCTGTCATTAGTCCATTCCGGGAAATCGTGTCGAGCTCCCGTCCTGCGATTTCAATTTTCCGTTTAAGGATTTTCAGGCAAAAGGAGGAACTCGCGCTGTACGCTCCGCAGTCGCAATATATTGGATCACAATTTCTGGCTTGAAATTATTTGCATTGTTCCTCCCTCTCTCCTCTTCCCCTCCTCTGCCCCTCCTCTCCTACCCCCACCCACACACTCACCCTCCACCTCCCCTCCTGCCTCCCCTTATCCCCAAAAGGAATAAGAATAAGAATAAGAAAAAAAGAATTAAGAGAAAGAAAAAAAAAAGGGGAGTAAGAGTATTTCTTTCTGCAAATGCTTCATCAGTGACAGAGAGGTCTTTCAAAGCGACCACAATGTGTGAGCGGAACGAGCTGAACATGTCCCCTGATGGAGACTTAATTTTCTGCCAGACTTCCGCTCGATTATTTCTTTGTTTATGCATGAGCGATATTTGGAGAGGGAGAGGGAGGGAAAGAGGGAGGGAGAGGGAGAGGGAGGGAAAGAGAGAGGGAGAGGGAGAGGGAGGAAAAGAGAGAGAGGGAGAGGGAGGGAAAGAGAGAGAGAGAGAAAGGAAGAGGGGGGGGAGACGGAGGGAGACGAAGACTGTGGTAGACATAGGGTGAGGGAGGGGGAGAGATAGGAAGAGGGAGAGGAAGAAAGAGGGAGGGAGAGAAAGAGGAAGAGAATGGATAGAGAGAGAGAGAGAGAGAGAGCGAGAGAGAGAGAGAGGGAGAGAGAGAGAGAGGAGAGAGAGAGAGAGAGAGAGAGAGAGAGAGAGAGAGAGAGAGAGAGAGAGAGAGAGAGAGAGAGAGAGAGAGAAATGACAGATAGAGAGGAGAGAGGGAGGGAAGGAGATAAAGTTAGGGAAAGTGCGGAAGGGGAAGGGTGAAAGAAGGAGAGTGGAAGAGGAGGATAGATAAGGGAGATTTGAAGAGAGGGAGGGCGGGAAGGAGGGAGAGGGAGGGTAGATAGAAGAGATAAAGAGGAGAGTTGGGGAGGGAAGGAGAAGGGTGTGAGTAGATAGGAATATATGAAAGTAGAGAGGGAAGCAGCAAGGGAGGGAAAAGGAGGGAAAGAGACAGAGCAATGCCAATATGTCTTTTGATGCGACTCTCTGGTACTTTGATTAAAACCTATTGCTTTGACTTCATTAAGGGTTCTGGTACTTTTACAGCGCTCGAATCGCAGCCCTTCGTTATTGAACAACTTCTTTAATTGCGTTCGAAGCAGCAGTGAAAATCCCCAGCGCTTAGCCGTGAAATAAAACGATTCGTTTTGGCTAAACTCAAGTCTCAAAAGGCCAGCATACCCTTGCTGCGCGTAATGACACACCTCTGCGCGATGTAATGGCCGCTTGACACCCGCGTTCTATCCGCCGTAAGAAGTAGTTCCGAGTCGGCCCGCGTTCGTTTAAATGGCTCGCTCTCCGTCTCGAATCGGCAGCGCCTTGCGTGTCATAGTCGTCTTCAGGGCAGGTGTTTGGCGTGACGTGACGTAACCTCAAGGCGCGTAACGTCACGCCTCCCCCCCCCCCCCCCCGTCACACAACACTGGCTACTGACAACAGGATACTGAGCGTGACGCGGGGCTGTGAAGGGTGGGTGTGCTGTGTGTGTACCTTCGTGCCGGCGCGGCGATGTCTTCCAGGAAAACCCTTATTAGACAAGAGGAGTCTTGGCTTGGCGTGTGGCAGCCGGTCGAGTCGGTAAATACACGGCTTCGTTCGTGTGCAGACGTATGCGAGGGTCGGCGAAGCGCACACGCGCGCGGCTACATTTCGCTATGGCTCATTCCTCGGCATTATAATCGGTGTTTCGTGGCATGTTAATTGTCCTTTCCTCCCTTTTCTCCTTTCTTATTTTCCTTCTTCTTCTTCTTCTTAATCGTCATCATCTTATCCATCTCTATCCCCATATCCATACCCTCCCTTCCTCCTCCTTTTCCTTCTTCTCCTCCTCCTCCTCCTCCTCCTCCTCCTCCTCCTTTTCCTCCTCCTCCTCCTCCTCCTCCTCCTTTTCCTTTTTCTCCTCCTCCTCCTCCTCCTCCTCCTCCCCCTTTCCCCCTCCTCCTCCTCCTTCTCCTCCTCCTCCTTCCCCTTCCTCCTTTCCTCCTTCTCCTCCTCCTCCTTCCTCCTACTCCTCCTCCTCCTTCCTCCTCTTTCTCCTCCTCCTCCTCCTCCTCCTTTGTCCTCCTCTCCTCCTCCTCCTTTTCCTCCTCCTCCTCCTTTTCCTCCTCCTCTCTCTCCTCCTTCTCCTCCTCCTTTCCTCCTTCTCTCTCTTCTCCTTTCCTCTCTCTCCTCCTCCTTCTCTTCCTCCTTCTTCCCCCTCCTCCTTCCTCCTCCTCCTCCTCCTCCTCCTCCTCCTCCTCCTCCCTTCCTCTTCCACCACCACCCACCTCCCCTTCCTCCTCCACCTCTCCCTCCACCTTCCTCCCTTCTCCTCACCCTCCCCTCCCCTTCCCTTCCGCCCCCCTTCCCTTCCGCCCCCCATCCCCTCCCCTTCCCTCCCACATACCCACAACGAAAGAGTAATTTCGAGGGATCGGTAATTCGCAGTCTAGATGATACTTGACAAACGAGGGCGCGGGCGGGCGGGCGGCGGTGGCGGCAGCAGGTAGCGGCGCCCCTCGGGAGCATAAGCCAAGGGGGCGGGGCGTCATTTTTACGCCTTCTTGGCCACGACCACAAAATGGATACAAATTGTTGCCAGGTTGAAACAAGAGCCCATGATGAGCTTGCTGGAGGTGGTGCGAGAGATTCGGTTCGCGCCGTGGATGGGCTTTTATTAATATATATATATATATATATATATATATATATATATATATATATATATATATATATATATATATATATATATATATAATGTGTGTGTGTGTGTGTGTGTGTGTGTGTGTGTGTGTGTGTGTGTGTGTGTGTGTGTGTGTGTGTGTGTGTGTGTGTGTGTGTGTGTGAGTATACACAAATAGGAAGAGATATGTGTGATGTATTTATTAGCGAATAGGAAAGGATGTATGAAAATGTCTTTTTTTGTGCTGTGTGTGTGTGTGCGTGTCTGTCTGCCTGTCTGTCTATCTGCTTGCCTGTCGTCTGTCTGTCTACAAGGGTAGAAAGTGAATATACAGAAACAAGCCTCAGAAACCTTTCCTAAACCTCTATCGGTCTTTCGTCTTCCATAACGCAACCCGGTTATAGGATCGGATCCAATGTTGCTGCGCGGTTGAACGAGCGAGCGGCAAAGCGTAGGATAGGTTAAGGTAGGATAGAATGGGGTAGGATAGGATAGGATAGGAGAGAGTACGATAGAATAGGATAGGATAGGAGAGAGTTCGGTAGAATAGGATAGGAGAGGATAGGATAGAAGAGACTACGAGAGAACAGGATAGGATAGGAGAGAGCACGATGGAATGGGACAGAATACGATAGAATACGACACGATACGATAGAAGAGGATAGCGTAAGATAGAATAGGATACGCTAAGATAGGATAGGATACGCTAGGATAGGATAGGATACGCTAGGATAGGGTCTCCTTTCGTGAACAATACCAGAACCGTCCATCATAGCAAAACCATTGTCCCGGGCTCGTGGTTCAGCCGCAGCGTCGTCCGGAAAGGGGTGATAGATTATTGTTCAGGGCCGCCATTGTACTGGCCTCCTCTCTGAATTAGTGATTTGTCTGATCATCCTTCTCTTCTTCTTCTTGTAATTCTTGATCATCATCATCGTCTTTTGCTTCTTCATTTTTCTTTCTTCTTCTTCCTCACTTTCTTTTCATCTTCTTCCTCTCTTTCTTTTCATTTTCTGCTTCTTCTACCACCTCCACCACTACCTTCTCCCCATTCACCACCACCACCACCTTCCTCCTCCTTCTGCCCCTCTCCTCCTTCCCGCTTTCTGATCTCCGGCAAACTATTCATTTCGGCCGTAATACCGAGCGCGCGTCTTGCCAACCGCCTCGTATTTGGTTACCGCCGGGCCTCGGTCACCCAAAACTGGCATTATCCTCGCGAAGTTGGTGATGCAACCTCGGCTGAAGCAAGCCTAATAGAGGAGAGAGGTGGGGGGGTGTTGGATTGAGGTGGGGGTGTGTTGGGGTGAGGTGGGGGTGTGTTGGATTGAGGTGGGGTGTGTTGGAGTGAGGTGGGGGTGTGTTAGAGTGAGGTGAGCTTCGTAGGAGTGAGGTGAGCGTCGTAGGAGTGAGGTGAGCGTCGTAGGAGTGAGGTGAGCGTCGTAGGAGTGAGGTGAGCTTCGTAGGAGTGAGGTGAGCTGCGGAGAAGTGAGGTGAGCTCTTGCCTCGAATGGTGATCATTATCCCTGGGCCGTCGTGCCAGAGCCGCTGGTTAAGGATTATATATATGCTTTATGTCCGTCATCTGATTGGCAGTCATTCTTGGAGGCCCGATCTGGCCGACCCGTTTGGTCTCATTTTATCGCAGTACTTCGGTCCTCCTGATTGGCCATTCCTTTCCTCGTCATCCGCGATCATTACAATGACGAGGTTAAAAAGAAAAAAAAAATCTGTTGGATACTTTCCCCCTTCCCCTTCGCCACTAATTTTTTTTCCGATTTTTTTTCTTTCCTGGGAATAAATCAAAAGCAGGTAAGAGAGCTTAAAATAACAGGGAAATCAGGACGTTGACGCGATCACTGTTCTGTTTGCACCGTCAACAATCAGGGAATTACACCCCCGTACAGTGGAATCTGAAGCCGCACTCGGCCTGGCTTTATGGAATTGAGTCTTCGTTTTATGGGGTTAAATACGACAAAAGTGGTTTTTTTTTCGTGTTTTGTCATTTTTTCCCGTGTTTGGGGGAATAGTGTGTTGTCTTTTTTTTTCTCTGAAAATTTGGGAATCTGAGGTGATGTTTTTTAGATGGCATTGTGATTATTATTGTCTTGATTTCGTTTTTTTGGGGGGGGGGTGGGGAGGGTGTATGTGTTGCTAACGGCTGTTTTCTAGGTTCATGTAAAAAAAAAAATGAAAGATACAATTTATGTGCTTTGCGGTACGGACTAATTGGATTTTCAAATACAATGTTCAAAAGGGTATTTCAATTTATGTTTATGGCCAAAGTGAATTTAAATGAGTCATAAATATATTTGGGACGATTGTGGACCTACACGTTTGCGTGCATTGTACAGCATTGTTGAAAAGGGGAAAGAAGATAAAAAAGAAGTGTATAGAGAGAATGAAATGAAGGAAATGAAAGGAAATGAAAGGAAAATGCTTGTGTGCTTTGTCCGCGAATTTCACAGCGGTCGAAGGCATCTGAGAAAACCGGTCGACTGCGAGATATCAAAGGGTTAAAACACCAGGGACGAGAGGCGCGAAATGAATGACACGCGAAACGGACGACGCGAAATGGAGGAAGAAGGAGAAAGGAGGAAGAATGAAGAGGAAGAAAGGAAAGTTTTTTTTGGGGGGGTTGGAGGGGGAGGAGGAGGAGAAGGAGAATAAGGGGATGGGGAAGGGGAAAAAGAAGAAGAAGAAAAAGAAGAGGAAGAAGAAGGAGAAATAGAAAGGAAGAAAAGAATTGGTCTTTAAAATGTGTCGGAGGGCGAAATGGGGGAAGAGGACGAGGAGAAGGAGACGAAGGAAAAAGATAAAAATAAAAGGTTTTTAGAATGGATGGGAGGATGAAATGGATGATATAAGGAGGAGGAGGAGGAGAAAGAGGAAGAAAGGAGAAATAGAGAAAAAAAAAGAAAAAGAAGAAAAGATATTAAAATGAATCCGAAAGGGAGATGAAAGATCGAAAGGGGATGAAGGGAGGGAGAAAAGAGTGGAAGGAGGAATAAAGAAATTTTGAAAAGGTTGGCGAAGCAGAATGAAGAGCGAAAATATGAAGAAATAGATGGAAGAAGGAGGAGGAGGAAAGAGAAAGAAAGGCCTAAAACATGAAAAAGAGGAGAAGAGAAAGATCTGCAGAAAATGGGTGAGGGAAGGGAAAAAGAGAGGACTTCAAAATATATAAAGCAGCCCCGTGGATTCTTAAAAAAAGAAAAGAAAAAAACGAAAATTAAAACAAAAAACATGACATACAGGAAGTTCACTTTATTGTTAAATACAATAGATTAAAAGCCACTTCATCAGGGTCGGCTTTTGACTCCCCATGGAAAGGCTTAACGTGGTCTGCACATGGCGTACTAATATTTTACATTAGAATGAATGGTATGATGCAATAAAGGGCCATTTGCCCCCATCGCACGTGGATTTATTTATGTTTTGACGCTTTGCTCCGTTTGTCTGTAATTAGGGGGTATTTGCTAATTAAGTGCACAATCAGTGACTTAATTATCGGGGGGCGAGTGAGAGGAGAGGCGTGGTAATAGCTAATGCTGATTTACGATTTAAAAAAAATGTTATTGCTCTTTTTTTGTGTGTGTCTGCCGTTGTCTGTCTTTCTCTTTCTCGATTTCGGTTTCTCTCTCTCTCTCTCTCTCTCTCTCTCTCTCTCTCTCTCTCTCTCTCTCTCTCTCTCTCTCTCTCTCTCTCTCTCTCTCTCCTCTCTCTCTCTCTCTCTCTCTCTCTCTCCCCTCTCTCTCTCTCTCTCTCTCTTCTCTCTCTCTCTCTCTCTCTCTCCTCTCTTCTCTCTCTCCTCTCGTCCCTCTCCCCTCTCTCCTATCTCCTTTCTCTTCTCTCCTCTCTCTCCTCTCCCTTCTCTCCTCTCCTCCTCTCCTCTCTCTCCTCTCTCTCCGCCCCTTCCCTCTCCTCTCTCTTTCTCTCTTTACTACCCCTCTCGTCCATTCTTCCCATCCCACCATTCCTCCTCCCCCCCCCTCCTCACCATCCCTCCTCCTTACATTCCTCTCACCCCCTCCCTACCCCCCCTCAATTTCAAATTTCGCGTCCACATACACACACCTTCCCCGTCGTTGAATGAGGGGAGGTGTGTGTGTGTGTGTGTGTGTGTGTGTGTGTGTGTGTGTGTGTGTGTGTGTGTGTGTGTGTGTGTGTGTGTGTGTGTGTGTGTGTGTGTGTGTGTGTGTACATCGAGCGCCGCTAGTCAGTCAGCCTAAGAAGTCTTGCCATCGACTATTTCCGTATTTTGGGTGAGGGAGGCAGCCGTTCAGGAGGAAAGCGTTTTTTTTCCATATTTTGAGGGGGGGGGGGTTGTGTGTGTGTGTGTGTGTGTGTGTGTGTGTGTGTGTGTGTGTGTGTGTGTGTGTGTGTGTGTGTGTGTGTGTGTGTGTGTGTGTGTGTGTGTGCGGTGGACGTTTATATTCTGGTACATTAATTATTATGTAATAGTATAAGATTTTTGTGGCAATGTTTTATAAACGATATTTTGAGTTTATTATCCGTTTGGTTTTGAATCGCTTTTTTCACTTTTTTTCGCTTTGCTTCTGTTCCCATTGTCCCATTTAAAGACGTTTTGTTGTGTACGTGTGTTTATGTATGCACACGCGTTTGTTTGTTTACATTGTATGGTGTATGTATGTGGACTTCACACGCATCTGTGTAAGTTAGCCTTCGTGTGTATATTTATATGTGCATTCGTGCGTATGCCTATTTGTGCACGCGTTAGCTGGTGTGTATGTGCATATGGGTGATTTTCTGGATGTGTTTGTATGTAAGTAGACCCTTGGCAGTAACACAATAGTACCTTCCGCCTCGTTGTTTACCACTGTCTTCCTCCTTGAGGGCAAAAGTACCACCGACCGCCACTCTGATGCTGTCGGATACCACTGTTACGTGTACTGGACATGAAATTAATACGGTGTGGGTATTCTGTATACGAAGTGGATGTTATAGGATAAGGTAGTTTGGGGCATGACGAGTGGGCGGGAGGGTAGGCGGTTGGGGTCGGAGGGCATCGTGGGCGTGGGGGAGCGAGCGTGTCCGTGTGGGCGGCGGCGGCGAAGCGGCGTGTAGAGGCATCGAGGAAGCGATGGGTGAGCGAAATTTGAATATTTGGTCGACAGATATGAAAATCCGCGTCTTGTGTCTGTCGGAGTTTTTCTTGTTTTCGCTTTTTACTTTTTTTTTTTAGGTCTTCGATTATCATGGTGCGATAGGTTAGATATTTTTCGGAGGAAGAAGGAAGGTGGGGGGAGAGAGGGTGAGGGGAGGGGAAGGGAAAGAGGAGGGGGGAAGAGAGAGGGAAAGAAAGGAGAGGAATAGGGAAGGAGGGAATTGAAGGTGAGGGTTCGAGGAGAGGGAGAGAGAGAGGGAGAGAGAGAGAGGGAGAGAGAGAGAGAGAGAGAGAAGGAAAGAAAAAGACTGAAAGTAAGAGAAAGAGAAAGAGAGAGCGAGCGAGCGAGAAAGTGAAAGAAGAAAGAAGAGACAGAGGAGAGAAATATGGATAGAGAAACGGGATGAGGGGAATGAGAAATACAAAAGAAAAATTATATATATAGAAAGGTAGAAAGGGTAATGAGAATTTTAAGCAGTCAAATGAATAATTTTAGTAAGAAAAGAATTGGGAGAGTGAAAAAAAAGTTTAATTAATACCATTAGAGGTTAGGGAACGGGTAAGCGAGGGCGGCCGAAAATAATGGAAGAGAGAATGGAGGAGGAAGAGGAGAGAATTATTCATTCATTGAGACGATTAAGCTTTTTAGAAAAAAAATCGTGAATTGCAGGTTAATTTGTATTTATCGGTTTTATTTTCAAGCTTGTCATCTCCCTCTCCCTCTTTCTCTCTACTCTTCGTCCCTTCCTTTTTCTCTTTCCTTCCCCCTCTCCTCCCTCCTCTTCACCTTCCCTCTCCCTTTCTCCGTACCTTCTCTCTCTCTCTCTCTCTCTCTCTCTCTCTCTCTCTCTCTCTCTCTCTCTCTCTCTCTCTCTCTCTCTCTCTCTCTCTCTCTCTCTCTCTCTCTCTCTCTCTCTCCCTCTCCCTCTCCCTCTCTTCCCTCTTTCCCTCTCTTCCCTCTCCCTCTCCCTTTCTCCGTCCCTTCCCTCTCTTCTCCTTCCCTTTCCCTCTCCCTCTCTCCGTCCCTTCCCACCCCACCCCACCCCTTCCTCCCTCTCCCTTCTTTCCTCCCCTTCCCCTTCCCTCTTCCCCCCTACCCTCACCCCTCCCTCACCCCCCTCCCCTCCCACCGCATCACTCTGTCTGTGTATTCATATATGCGAAGCTCTATTAATGAATGCATATTTGAAGAATATTGGAGTAAAACGCCAATCACAGTCCTTGCTATTATTCTCAAATCGCCGAGCCAATCACAGACGGCTGGACACGCTAGCACAAGGAAGAGCGGAGGGGGGGGGGGAGGAGCAGGCTGTAGTGTAGGCCTATGTACATTGCAGGCTGCTTTTGTTGCAAGACCTTTATTTTGAGGGGGGGGGGGTGTTCTTGGTGGGCTAATTATTATTGTTGTTTGGTATTATCATCACTCTCTTTTTCATTATCATCATCATCGTCATCATTGTCTTCGTTATCATCATCATCCACTGTCATTATCATTATCATTATCATTGTCATCGTTATCACTATTTTTTCATTACCATCATTCTCATTATTGCCGTCAGTGTCAATTATCAGTATTATTACATACTTTGTATTTATCTATTTATCTATCTATCTATCTGTCTATTATTGATATTATAGTTGTATCAGTGTTGTTTTTAATTGAATCGATCGCTAACGAATATTTTCTCTCTCTCTTTTCAGGTATGTATTCCAGTAAAAAAAAAATAAAAAAAATAAAGACCGGAGAAAGTGTGAGTACTAGAAGACACTTACGTTGTATTTTCTTCAGTATGTTATAAAAAAAAAATGCAGTTTTTCGTGTTTTGCGTGACTGGGAACAACGTATTTAAATAATTAAAATAATTTAAATAATTCTCTTTATCTTTGATTTTCTCCTGAACTATCGGTGTTTCCGTTTTATTTGTTATTTCTTATTAAATTATTATTATTATTATTATTATTATTATTTATTTATTTATTTATTTATTTATTTATTTATTTATTTATTTTATTTATTTTTGTCTCCCTCATTCTCTTTTCTTTATCCTCCGTTCAGAGGCTGATTATTTGCATATTTATATCATTACAACTTCTTGTTCTTCACTCCGGATTCCTTTATTCGTTTCTTCTTCGGATATTCTTATTCTCTATTTCTTCTCCTTATATCCTCATTTACTGTTTATTCAATCGGATTTCCTCATTCCGCGTTTGTTTCTTCTCCAGATTTCCTCATTCCCCGTTTATTTCCTCTCCAGACTTCCTCATTCCCCAATTCTTCTCCAGTTTCCTCATTCCCCGTTTATTCTTCGCATCTCTTCATTCCCCAATTCTTCTCCAGATTTCCTCATTCCCCGTTTATTCTTCGCATCTCCTCATTCCCCGCTTCCCGGAGTCCATTAACTTCACATCTGTCAGCGGAGTCTTCTCCTCTCTTCCTCTCCTTCCCTGCTTTGTTAATTCTTTGCGTGACGATTTACCCAAAAGCCCACACTAGCACGAGGGGCTTTGTTAACTGTATGGCTGTGCTGTGTTCCCGGGGCTGGCTGTGCTGTCTACATGCTTCGTTCGGTGGTCCCTTTCTCTTTCTCTTTCTCTTTTTCTCTTTCTCTTTTTACTCTTTTTCTCTTTCTCTTTCTCTTTTTCTCTTTTTCTCTTTCTCTTTTTCTTTTTTTTTCTCTTTCTTTCTCTTTCTTTCTCTTTCTTTCTCTCTTTCTCTCTCTCTCTCTCTCTCTCTCTCTCTCTCTCTCCTCTCTTCATCTCTCTCTCTCCTCTCTCTCTCTCTCTCTCTCTCTCTCTCTCCCTCTCCCTCTCCTGTGATGGGTCACCTTTATCAAGGTTTTCTTAGAATGTGTCGGTTTTTGATCCACTTTTAACTTTTCTATTGTTAACCAAAGAGCCTTTTTATTTTATTCTCCTTCCTCTCCTTACGTAGAAATTTCCTTTCCTTCCCTCCCCTCCCCTCCCCTCCCCTGCCCTCCCCTCCCCTCCCCTGCCCTCCCCTCCCCTGCCCTCCCCTCCCCTGCCCTCACCACCCCCTCTCCTTCCTATCCTATTCTATCCTATCCTATCCTATCCTACCCTCCCTTCCTATCCTATCGTATCCTATTCTATCCTTCCCATCCCTCCTTTATCCTCCCATTCTCTCGTGCGGGAAACACTTTACCCTCAATTTCCCCCCCCTCCCCCCTCCCCCCCTCCCATTCCTCCTTTTCCTCCGCTCATCGCAATTCCTACAACCCTCGGACACCCCCTCCCCCCCTCCCCCCCCTTTCCCACTCCTCCCTCCTTCATCCCCCCCCCCGCCTTCCCCCCCCCTCCCGCCATTTCTGCAACCGGAAACTTGCACAAGGGGGATAGGGAGGAGGGGTTACATATATTCAATCCCGACATTTGCACAGTGGTTAGACCGTAATTTGCAAAGTTGATATGACCATTTAATACGAATTCCATTAGAGCTTCATTACATCGCAATCAAAATCTGGGTTCTGCGTTCCAACAGGCCCCATCTGTCAGCTGTGTTTCCAGCGACGGAATCGATTCCCAGCCTGCCAGCTTGTGTGCGAGAGAGGGAGAGGGAGAGGGAGAGAGGGAGAGGGAGAAAGAGGGAGTGATTGTCTTTTCTCTTTCTCTCTCGCTGTTTCTGTGTTCTTGTCTCTGTCTGTCTGTCTTTGTCTGTCTCTGTCTCTGTCTTTCTCTGTCTCTGTCTTTCTCTGTCTCTGTCTTTCTCTGTCTCTGTCTTTCTCTCTGTCTTTCTCTCTCTGTCTTTCTCTCTCTCTCTCTCTCTCTCTCTCTCTCTTCTCTCTCTCTCTCTCTCTCTCTCCCTCTCCCTCTCTCTCTCTCTCTCTCTCTCTCTCCCTCCCTCCCTCCCTCTCTCCCTCCCTCCCTCCCTCCCTCCCTCCCTCCTTTTGTCAGGGAGCGTTGTGTCTCAGAACTCCAGAAGGACTTGCTGGCTTGGCTTTTGGGTTTGGGGGAGCGGAGGGGGGCGGGGTGGAGGATGAAGGGGGGGAGGGTGGCGCTTGTTAGAGGAGGGAGGGGGAAATAAGGAAAGAGGGGAGGTGGGGAATATTGGAGGGGAAGGACGAGTAGGAGAATTCCAGGATAACTGTGTGGGTGGGGGGAGGGGAGGGGAAGAGGAGGAAGGGGGGCAGTTTGTGTGGGAGTTGGAGTGAGGGATGAGGGAGGATTGTTGGAGTAAGGGATGAGGGAGGATTGTTGGAGTAAGGGATGAGGGAGGATTGTTGGAGTAAGGGATGAGGGAGGATTGTTGGAGTAAGGGATGAGGGGGAATAGTGGGAGTGGAAGTCGAATGGGGTTGGAAGGAGTTTGTGTGGGGAGGGAGGGGGAGTAAGGGATAAGGGGGAGTGGAGGGGGAGTGTGGAGGGAAGGGAGAGAGGGGGGATTCCGAGGCTTGTGGGCTGGTCTGGGATAAGTTGTGGATTTCAAGGATGTCGAGGGCTGGATATAAGGTTGAATGGATACTCTAGATAGCGCGGCTGGATATTTCGGGGGATTGTTTCGGCGGTGTGTGTGTGGGGGGGGGAGGGGGGGTGGGGGGGGTTGTAGTGTGTGTGTGTGTGTGTGTGTGTGTGTGTGTGTGTGTGTGTGTGTGTGTGTGTGTGTGTGTGTGTGTGTGTGTGTGTGTCTGTGTGTGTGGAGGGTTGTGGATGGAAAGGATTGTTTTTCTTTTTTCTTTTTTTTTCAAAGTTTGTTTGATTGAAGACGTTGTATTCGATGTATTCTGAAGACAGTTTCTCCTCCTTAAAAAAATGTAATTCCTCCACCTCTTAAAAAAAAAAAAAAAATGGCGTTACTTTTTCTTCTATTTTCTTCCTTATTCCACTTTCTTTCTCCTTGTTGTCTATTACGATTTTCCTTTTACCTATCTATTCCATTTTTTTTCTCCTTCGTTTCTCTCTCTCTTCCACGCGTTATTCCCTCTTTGTTTTCGCACCTCTTTTGTCTTCGTGGACATCTCTCCTTTTCTTCTCCTCGGTCTCCCCTTTGTCTACTTTCCATCCTTGTCCTCTCTCTTTCCCCTTTTTCTTTTCCTCTCTTTCCCATTTTCCTTCCTCGCTCTCTCCCTTTTCCTTCCCCTCTCTCTCTCGCTTTTCTTTCCCATTCTCTCTCTCTCTCGCTTTTCTTTCCCATTCTCTCTCTCCCCCCCCCTCTCTCTCTCTCTCTCTCTCTCCTCTCTCCTCCTCTCTCTCTCTCTCTCCCTCTCTCTCTCTTCTCTCTCTCTCTCTCTCCTCTCCTCTCTCCTCTCCTGTTCCCCTCATCCTCTCCCTCTCTCCTGTCCCTCCCCTCCCCTCCCCTCCCCTCCCCTCCCTCCCTCAGTTCTTCCTCCCCTTTCCCTCTCATTCTTTCACAACTCCTTCCCCTATCACTCTTCTTTCCCCTACATTCTCCCCCTCCTTTTTTCCCTCCCCCTTCTCTCTCCTCTCCCCTCTCCTCCCCTTTCTCTCCTCTCCCTCCCCACTCCCTGTCTCCCTCTTCCTTTTTACTCCCTCCCCTCGCCCTGTCTCCCTCTTCCTTTTTACTCCCTCCCCTCGCCCTGTCTCTGTCTCTGCCCCGCCCTTCCCTGCCTCCCAACTGTATCAACATCCTCAACCTTTTGCTATCATTGTGAACTTCCCTCCACGCGCGCACGCCCTCTGGCTCCCGCCCTTCAGATTTCTTCATCTCCATTTGTTTCTCGCTCGACTCCCCCCCCCCCCTCGCACCTCACCTCACAGAGCTCTTTGCTTTGTGCTGGATATTTCGCTTTTCGTCTAATTCTCTTTCTTTCTCTGTCTGTCTGTCTGTCTCTTTCTCTTTCTTTCTCTCTTTCTCTCCTTTCTTTCTCTTTTTCTTTTTTTCTTTCTTTTTTTCTTTCTTTCTTTCTTTTATCTCTCTCTCTCTCTCTCTCTCTCTCTCTCTCTCTCTCTCTCTCTCTCTCTCTCTCTCTCTCTCTCTCTCTCTCTCTCTCTCTCTCTCTCTCTCTCTCTCTCTCTCTCTCTCTCTCTCTCCTCTCCTCTCTCCCTCTCTCCCTCTCTCCCTCTCCCTCCCTCCCTCCCTCCCTCCCTCCCCTCTACTCTATTGTGTGTGAGTGAGTGAGTGAGTGAGTGAATGAGTATGCGTGCGTGTGTGTGAGTGAGCGAGCGAGTGAGCGAACATAACATCCACACACTCACTCAATCACTCACTCTCGCTCGCTCTCTATTCGTCCCTCTGTGTGCTTCCAATATTTCAGCATTTGCCTGCCACAGAATCCCATCTGGTCTCGCGACTCTGTATTGAAACGAGTCCCAGAGTCTGTCACCTAGACCTAATATGAGAGTCTTGGAGGGTCGCGTCTGGGTGTAGGGAAGGGGAAAGAGAGAGAGAGAAAGAGAAAGAGAAGGAGAAAGAGAGAGGGAGAGAGAAAGAGGGTCGCGTCTGGGTGTAGGGAAGGGGAAGGAGAGAGAGAGAAAGAGAAAGAGAAGGAGAGAGGGAGAGAGAAAGAGGGTCGCGTCTGGGTATAGGGAAGGGGAAAGAGAGAGAGAAAGAGAAAGAGAAGGAGAAAGAGAGAGGGAGAGAGAAAGAGGGTCGCGTCTGGGTGTAGGGAAGGGGAAAGAGAGAGAGAAAGAGAAAGAGGAGAAAGAGAGAGGGAGAGAGAAAGAGGGTCGCGTCTGGGTGTAGGGAAGGGGAAAGAGAGAGAGAGAGAAAGAGAAAGAGAGAGGGAGAGAGAAAGAGGTCGCGTCTGGTGTAGGAAGGAAAGAGAGAGAGAGAGAAGAGAAAGAGAGAGGGAGAGAGAAAGAGGGTCGCGTCTGGGTGTAGGGAAGGGGAAAGAGAGAGAGAGAGAAGAGAAAGAGGTTGGAGACACACCAGAAAAGGAAGAGAAACCGAAGAAAGGAGAAAACCCACGGACCGAAGAAGAGCAAGAAGGATGACTGATGAGTTGGAGTCATCATCGCCGCGCGGACGGGGCCAAGAACGGCGCATAATTCAGGGGGTATTTTCGGACAGATAAAGAAGGGGGGGAGGGGTCCTTGGGGTACACAAAGAGGGGGGAGGGGGTCCTTGGGGTAAACGGAGAGGGGGGAGGGGGGTCCTTGGGGGTACACGGAGAGGGGGGAAGGGGGTCCTTGGGGTAAACGGAGAAGGGGGAGGGTTTGGGTTTGGCTTAGGGGAAGAGAGAACTAGGGGGAAGAGAGAACTTAGGGGAAGAGAGAACTTAGGGGGAAGAGAGAACTTAGGGGAAAGAGAGAACTTAGGGGAAAGAGAGAACTTAGGGGAAGAGAGAACTTAGGGGAAGAGAGAACTTAGGGGAAGAGAGAACTTAGGGGGAAGAGAGAACTTAGGGGGAAGAGAGAACTTAGGGGGAAGAGAGAACTTAGGGGGAAGAGAGAACTTGGGGAAGAGAGAACTTAGGGGAAGAGAGAACTTAGGGGAAGAGAGAACTTAGGGGAAGAGAGAACTTAGGGAAGAGAGAACTAGGGAAGAGAGAACTTAGGGGAAGGAGAACTTAGGGGAAGAGAGAACTTAGGGGGAAGAGAGAACTTAGGGGAAAGAGAGAACTTAGGGGAAGAGAAGAACTTAGGGGAAGAGAGAACTTAGGGGAAGAGAGAACTTAGGGAAGAGAGAACTTAGGGGAAGAGAGAACTTAGGGAAGAGAGAGAAAACTTAGGGTGAAAGAAACTTAGGGGAAGAGTGAGAGACTTAGGGGAAGAGAGAACTTAGGAGGAAATAGAGAGAACTTAGGGAGAGAATAGAGAGAGAACTTAGGGGAAGAGAGAACTTAGGGGAAGAAGACTTAGGGGAAGAGAGAACTTAGGGGAAGGAACTTAGGGAAGAGAGAACTTAGGGAGAAGAGAGAACTTAGGGGAAGAGAGAACTTAGGGTCGCCGTTAAGGATAGGTTGAGGGAAGGTCGAGGGGAAGGAATGATGGAGAGGAAGGCAGGCGAGGGATTGGGAAGAACGGTGGAAATTGAGAAATGAGGTTGGAAGTAAAAAAAAAAAAAAATTGGGGAGGGGAGGGGAGGGAAGGTAGAGAGAGAGAGAGAGAGAGAGAGAGAGAGAGAGAGAGAGAGAGAGAGAGAGAGAGAGAGAGAGAGAGAGAGAGAGAGAGAGAGAGAAATACATATATATATATATATATAGAGAGAGAGAGAAATAGAGAGAGAGAAGGGTGGAGAGGTAGGAGGAAGGGAAAACAGACAGACAGACGGAGACAGAGACGGAGTGTAAGCAGAGGAGGTAGGAAGAGGGGAGAGAGAGAGAGAGAGTGCGATAGGGCAGGCCAGCAGGAAATTGGTGTCGGTAGCTTGTGTGTGGACGAGAGAGGAAGAAGCCAGGTCGAGTGTACGTCAGAAGTGGGGGGGGGGGGTGCACAGGAGGTTTTGGTGGCCATGGCAGCGTTGGGGAAGGAGGGAGGGAGGAGAGGGGGGGGCAAGATGTGGAGTATGAAGCCAATTAGAGAGGGAGAGGGAGAGGAACAGTTTGGAAATATCAGTATTATTTAAGAGCCGGAAACTACCCTATTCAGAGAGAGAGAGAGAGAGAGAGAGAGAGAGAGAGAGAGAGAGAGAGAGAGAGAGAGAGAGAGAGAGAGAGAGAGAGAGAGAGACGGCGCAGAAGGACGAGCAATGCAGCCAAACTCGGCTTTCCCGACGAGGAACAAACAGGTACTCGAGAAGACTGGGTTTCCTAAGGGAATGACTTGCGACTTTTCCCCCTCCTTGGCGGAAAGGGTGGTTGGGGAGAGTAGGGGAAGGTTGGGGAGTAGGAGGAGGTTGGGAGTAAGGTTAAGAGGGTAGGGGAAATGGGGTTGGAGAGAGGGGGAGGGGTAGTAGAGAGAGAGAGAGAGAGAGAGAGAGAGAGAGAGAAAGAGAGAGAGAGAGAGAGAGAGAGAGAGAGAGAAAAAGAGAAGAAGGGAGAGAGGGCGAGAGAAGGAGAGAGAGAGAGGAAGAGGGAGCTTGCTGGACCTGAAAATCGTGGGAGACGTCTGAGGTCGTCACTCCGGCTTGTTGTAGGTGATGTCAGCCGTCGACGCAATATTACACCTGCTTCTAGTGTATGTTTGCGGGATATTCGCCGAACTTGCGAGGCATTTGCGTGCGGAGAGGGCGAGCGCGGGCGGCGGCGGGGCGGAATTGTCAATAGAAGGTGCACGTATATATATATGTATACACGCTTACGTACATACGCGTACACGTGTTGAGGGAGGGAGGGAAGGGAGAGAGTGAGAAAGGAGTTGAAGGAGTTGAATAAATAAGAGTATGAGGGAGTGACTGGAGAGAGAGAGAGAGAGAGAGAGAGAGAGAGAGAGAGAGAGAGAGAGAGAGAGAGAGAGAGAGAGAGAGAGAGAGAGAGAGAGAGAGAGTAGAAATAGTTGGAAAGAGACAGAAGGTGACAGACGAAAAACACAGAGAAAGAAATACACGAGCGCCTTCCAAAAACTCTTCATGAAAAAGACTCGAAAAAGTCGTTTTATTGCAGCTTCGTTATTTTATATGACGTATATCTTCTCCCCCGGTGATTTAACTCCCCATTCCCCCTCCCCTTTCCCCTTCCCTCCCCCCCTGAAGGTCAAAACTATAAAGGTCTTGACCTGATTAGTATGGGGAATAAGTATCCGTTATTGCTATATTGATGACCTTACTCGCGATGTTATGGGCCGGTTGAAAGGTCGGCCGGTTAAGGCACAGGAGTAAGGTGTGTTTGTGTGTGTGTGTGGGGGGGGTTGAGGTCAAAAGGTCAGGAAAGGTCAGTTGAGGGAAGGTGCAGGGATAAACACAAAGGAGTGTGGGAAGAGGAGGAGGTTATGGAGACAGTATGGAAAGAGGAGAGAAAAGAGAGAAAGAGAAATATAAAAGAGAATGTAAAAGGAGGGATGGAGTCGGAAACAGCGCTATAGACCCTTTTTTCCTCTCTCTCTCTCTCTCTCTCTCTCTCTCTCTCTCTCTCTCTCTCTCTCTCTCTCTCTCTCTCTCTCTCTCTCTCTCTCTCTCTCTCTCTCTCTCTCCGTATTTATGGCTTATGTAGCACGAATGGGAGATGACGAGGAGGGAAAGAGGGATGACTAAGTGATATTCTGGTTATCGTTATGACTTTTGTCTCTCTCATCCGGGTTGGGTACAAGAAGGAAACGAGATGGGAGGAAGAGAGGGAGAGGGAGAGGGAGAGGAGAGAGGAGAGGGAGGGGAGGGAGGGAGGGAGAGAGGGAGAGAGGAGGGAGGGAGGGAGGAGAGAGGGAGAGAAGAGAGGGAGAGAAGAGAGGGAGAGACGCAGAAGAAGGAGAGAGTAAGAGGCGGAGAGGGAGAGTTAGTTGCGAAGAGGAAGGAGAGAAAAAAACGAAAGAGAGATAGAGACGGAGAGAAAACAGAGAAAGGAGAAGATGAAGGAGAGAGAGAAAAAAAAAGAGGAAAGAGAAATAGAGACGAAGAAGAAAGAGAGAAAGATCTGTCTTATTATGACACTATATACGTTTTTTTTTGTAATGAGATTCATTAATTAATTTGATTACGGTTTTCATTGTACTAGTTATGTTTTTGAGTGCATTAATTCCAACGTGTATATTAGTGTCATGATTGGTACCTCAATTTATTGTATATTCATTATTATTGATTATGCGCTATATGTATTTTTTTATTTTCATCATTACTTACATAATTTTATAAAACAATAAACTCATTCCATTTTCCGACTTGGATAGACAATATCAAAATAATATACTAGAAAAATCGAATACAAGCTTTAATATAAATATTAATATGAATATACACATAAACACACACACACATATATATATATATATATATATATATTATATAATAATATATTATATATATATATATATGATTATTTGATATTCCATGTTAGAGCTAGGAGGGAGGGGAAGGTGGG
>NC_051389.1:56601427-56634157 GCF_015228065.2 Penaeus monodon | reverse complement strand
CCCTCCTTTTCTTTCTCCCACTCCCTTCTCACTTCTCCCTCCTTCCTCCCCTTCTCATTTCTCTCTCCTTCCTCCCCACCCTCCATCCCTCCCTCCTTCGACTGGTCATCTCCAGGTATTTAAATAAACTTCAGGATTTTGTATGACGTCCGTGCGTTCGATCAAGGGCGTGGGGGCGTTCGAATCCACGCCTCTGGCTTTATCTTTTCGTTGTCGGAAATTGCGTTCGGATAGGGATAGGTGGGGGTGGGGGTGGGGGGGGGGTGTAGGGGTGATTTTGTGTTGTTTTGATGGGAAGGGAAAAAGGGGGAGAGGGAAGAGGGATGGTGTTGGTGATTATGATTGGGGAAAGGAGAGGGAGAGGAAGAGAGGTGTTAAATGACTACAGATCTCTCTCTCTCTCTCTCTCTCCTCTTCTCTCTCTTCTCTCCTCTCTCCCTCTCCTCCCCCTCTCTCTCTCTCTCTCTCTCTCTCTCTCTCTCTCTTTCTCTCTCTTTCTCTCTCTTTCTCTTTCTCTCTCTCTCTCTCTCTCTCTCTCTCTCTCTCTTCTCTCTCTCTCTTTTCTCTCTCTCTGTCTCCCTCCCTCCCTCCCTCCCTCCCTCCCTCCCCCTCTCCCCCTCTCCCTCTTTCCCTCCCTCTCCCTCTCCCTATCCCTCCATTTCTCTTTCGACCTTAATATTGTTTATCGGTTATTTTTTCTGCATCCCGAATTTATGATAATATCGGGAAATATGTTATAGCTAATTACTCTAATACCGCAGTCCCGAGTTGCTATTAATGGTAATATGATAATTATTTCGTCCAAATATTATAGTCGACCAGAATTTCCATTGTATGAAATTTTAACATATTATTAGCTGTATGATAATTAAATTGTCCAAATATTATAATTGCAAATCATTTCCATAGTTCGTTCTTACTGTTGCTGAGGCCCAGGGGCGCCGGGTTGAAAAAAAAAAGATTAAAATAAAAATAAAAATAATGATTGCATAATTCTGATTTAATAGCCTTAAATAGATTTTAGAATTTTCCTCAAATTTGAAATAGAGAAGCAAGGACCTGCGGGTAGCATGGACTTTTGTTGTTGTTGTTGTTGCTGTTGCTTTTGATTGTTTTCTACCCAATTAATTATTTTAAATGTTGTTGAAGACGGATTATTAGTGCGCATCGCCAACACTATTGTAATTTTCACGGGTGGTGGTGGTGGTGGAGGAGGAGGGAGGAGGGAGGAGGGAGGAGGGAGGAGGGAGGAGGGAGGAGGGAGGAGGAGGAGGAGGAGGAGGGGAGGAGGAGGGGCAGGGGGATGAGGAGGTGGAGGGGGAGGGGGAAGGGAAGAGAAACAGGATCAAGAACAAGAAGAAAGCGATAGTGATAAAAGAAACCAACAATCGCAGATTTAAACAGATAAACCTTGATATTAGAGACAAAATCACGATGACCAGTATAATAATAATAATAAAAAGAGAGACAAACTATTACAGAAAAAAAAAATTACATATATTTAACAGAAGCGGGGAGAGGGAAGAATAGTGGGAGGGGGGAAGGAGGAGGGAGATGGGGGGAGGGGGGAGGCATCGCACTTGCACCGTAATCCGTGAGAATTAGGCATTGGGGATGCTACCCAGCCCGGATCACTAAATACCCCGAGACGAAAGGCGCGCAACATTAAAATCCCATCCAAAGACAGATTTATTGCAGGTCTGTTTGTTAAATTCCCCTTGGGGAGGTGGAGTGGGTTGGGCGGGTGGGGTGGGGTAGGATGGCTGGCTAGGGAGGTGTGAAGATGGGTAGGTTGGGTGGAGGTGGGTGGGTTGGGTGGAGGTGGGTGGGTTGGGTGGAGGTGGGTGGGTTGGGTGGAGGTGGGTGGGTTGGGTGGAGATGAGTGGATGGGTGGGATGAAGATGTGTTTGTGGGTGGGCGGGATGAAGATGGGCGGGTGGGTGGGCGGAGTGAAAGATGGGTGGGAAGGTGGGCGGGCTAAGTAAGGTGTGGTTCAGTCCGAGGTATCTTGTGTCTTTTCTTGTATATATTTATTCATTTAGATGTGTTTTTTTTTTCTTTATTCACGATGGTGGAGGTGTTACTGATTTTGATGTCAATAATGTCACCACTGTTATTTTTGTTGATTTTTAATCGGATAATCTATACCTATGACCGTTATTGTTTTTGTTGTTATTATTATTGTAGTTTGTTTCTCGTATTGACCCTGTTATTATTATTTTTGATTTGCTATTACTATCGCTGTTAATTTTGTGATCGTGTGATAAGCTTTCAGTTTCATTCGCATGATAAGAATATAGACTTTTCGTAGAATTTATGAAATGACTTCCGAGATCTTTCTTTTTCCTTTTGGTCGTTATTTTCAGTCACGTCGCCTTATCTACACAAGCTCTCTCGATAAGTCATCACCGCTGCCACTTGCCTTCTTTAGCAAGCCCGGGCGACACGTCAGGTTTCGATGACCTTTATGCCAGTCCTCCATAAAGCCGAGAATCGATCGCCTTCCCTCTTCTCGCGTTATTGCAACCCCCCCCCCCCCCTCGAAATCCGAGGAGAATTCCCGGCCTTATGACACTCTGTCGCAAGGGTCAAATTTCCCCTTTTTTTTTCTCTCTCTCTCTCGGGGAAGAGCGAGAGGCGAGGACCTCCCCCCGACCCTCGACCCCCCCGATCCCCCCCGCCGTCGACGTAACCCCTTAATTCATTCATAAAAGCGGAAGTGAGATATAGGAGTTAGCCTTTAACAATGAGCTCCGCCGGGATGATTTACGTCGCTCCTGTAGACTAATCGAGCGCTATATTGGCTCCATATATCAAGGTTGTCGCCTGGGCTGTCTTCTGCATGTTTTCCTTTTTTTTTTCTTCTCTATTTCTTATTTTTTTATCTTTTGTTTTTCTTCCCGTTTCTCTCTTCTCGTATGTTTAGTTCGGTGTGTTGATAATACCCCAATCTCTGTAGCAAAGAGATCACAGCTATTTCGTGCTATAGACTCACCCCCACTGTTTCATACTCCCTTTACTCTCAGAACTCGTACAACAAATTTAGGGTGAGAGAGAGAGAAAGAAGAGAGAGAAAACAAAAGAAAAAAAGAAAGAAAGAAAGAAAAAGAGAAAGAGAGAGATAGAAAGAGAGAGAGAGAGAGGAGAGAGAGAGAGAGAGAGAGAGAGAGAGAGAGAGAGAGAGAGAGAGAGAAGAAAGAGAGAAGAAAGAGAGAAGAAAGAGAGAAGAGAGAGAGAGAGAAGAGAGAGAGAGAGAGAGAGAGAGAGAGAGAGAGAGAGAGAGAGAGAGAGAGAGAGAGAGAGAGAGGTGAGGGAGGTGCGAAGCGTGGGTAAAAGGGGTGAGGGGGGGGGGCAATTTACACACGACATGAATCACCAGAAAGCACCATATATTAACATTTTATTCGGTACAATATGCGTGCATCATGACGTACAATGCCATAATATGTTTATAATGTCCCTGCTGCATGATGGACGGTGAAGGAGGAGGTGTAGGAGGAGGAAGAGGGGAGGAGGTGTAGGAGGAGGAAGAGGGGAGGAGGTGTAGGAGGAGGAAGAGGGGAGGAGGTGTAGGAGGAGGAAGAGGGGAGGAGGTGTAGGAGGAGGAAGAGGGGAGGAGGTGTAGGAGGAGGAAGAAGGAGAAGGGAGAGAGGGGAGAGGTGTAGGAGGAAGAGGGGCAGATGAGGAGGAGGAAGAGATGAAGATGGATGAGCAGGAGGAGAAAAAGAGAGGGAAATAGAGGAAGAAGAAAATGAAGAGGAGGAGGAAGATTTGGTGTGGAAGGATACGAGAAGGATAAGGGAGAGAAAAATAGGGAGGAAGATGACGTAAATGAGGAAAAAAAGGAATGGGGATGAATAGATGGAGAGAGGGAATAAGGAAGAGCAGGAGAAGAGGAATGAGGAGTAGAAGATAAAGATGGTGATGAGGAGGATGTTGAAATAGGAAAGTTCCAGCGGGTTGTGCCTGGCAGGAAATAGGTGGGCGGGTGGGTGGGGGGCTGAGTAGGTGGGCAGGTGGGTGGGTGGCTGAGTAGGTGGGCGGGTGGGTGGGTGGGTGGCTGAGTAGGTGGGCAGGTGGGTGGGTGGGTGGCTGAGTAGGTGGGGGGTTGTGGGTGGAGTGGGGTGGGCGGTGGGGGGAGGTGGGGCTGAGTAGGTAGGGGGGGGTGGTGGGTGGCTGAAGTAGGTGGGGGGTGGGTGGGGGGAGGGAGGTGGGAGGGGTGATAAAGTGGATGAGAGGAGGGAAAGAGAGGAGTGGATGAGGAAGAAGAAATGAGTAGGTAGGGGAGTGGGTGGATGGTGGCTGAGTAGGTGGCGGGTGGGTGGGAGGAAGATGAGTAGTGGGGAGGGATGGGGGTGGTAGATGGTAGGGGGGAAGGGGGTGGGATGGTGGTGAGTAGTGGGGGGTGGGTGAGGTGCTGAGTAGGATAAGGTGGGCGGGTGGGTGGCTGAGTAGGATAGGTGGGCAGGTGGGTGGGTGGCTGAGTAGGTGGGCGGGTGGGGGTGGGTGGGTGGCTGAGTAGGTGGGCGGGTGGGTGGGTGGCTGAGTATGTGGGCGGGCGGGTGGGTGGGTGGCTGAGTAGGTGGGTGTCCCGGAGATCCTAACAATGGTACGTCTAATAAGTATTGTACAAAGTAACATGCTGGAAGTGAAAGTAAATATAGTCTAACAAAAGGGATGCTTTTAACGCTAAAGTCCTCAACATTTTTTCTTCTTGTTTGTGGGCGCGGGAAAGGGACACTTTCTTTATGGCGACGAAGAGAAATATTATCATGGAACTGCTATTCGTACCGTTTGATAATAGGTACGTTTCCCTTAATAGGCAAGTAATTAGGTAATTGTTAGTTAACAGAGAGCGATCTAACTTGGAATTCACAGATTATGAAACGCAAAAGGGTTAAGAGTGCAAAGGCATTCTTTGAACGAATTATTTATTTATTTATTTATTATTATTATTTATTATTATTTTTTTATTTGAAGCAGTAATGTAATTCCTTGCTATGTCAGCGAATGAATGGTTATTCGTCGTGCGATTATGAGTGGAGAATGTGGCGCTACATGTGAGGTGAGAAAACCGACATGTGGCGCCCGCGCGTACCCTACAGCATCCCCGCCCGCAGAGGATGTCAACGCGAGACGAGCTAATAATGGATCTCGGGAGAAACTCTTGATGAAAGATGTCCACACACGCGCTGGTGGTAGCAGGTGGTCGCTGCGCTTCCAGTTCTCGGTCTTTCGGTCTCTCGGTCTCTCGGTATGTCGGTCGTTCGCTGTATCGGTCTGTCGGTCTCTCGGTCGTTCGCTGTATTGGTCTGTCGGTCTCTCGGTCGTTCGCTCTCTCGGTCTCTCGGTCGTACATACTAAAGGATGCACATATTTTGTGTTGTGTGTGTGTGTGTGTGTGTGTGTGTGTGTGTGTGTGTGTGTGTGTTTTGTGTGTGTGTGTGTGTGTGTGTGTGTGTGTGTGTGTGTGTGTGTGTGTGTGTGCGCGCGCCTATGTGTGTGCGTGTGTGCGCGCGCGTGTCTGCGTGTGCGTGTGCGTATGGGTATGTGTATTTGCATATACACGTGTTCTTTCCGGAATTCGCCCTAATCCACGGGTATATATAACCAGATTATTACGTCCTGTGGATCTATAATTTCCGAGCCTATAATCAGCCTGCTAACCCTCCCTTTCTCTCCCTCCTTCCCCTCCCTCCTTTCCTCCTCCTCCTTCTCTTCCCTTCCCCCTTCTTCCCTTCCCTGTTGTTCTCCTCGCCCTCCTCATCTTTCTTCTTCCCCTTCTCCCCTCTCCCGCCCCCCCCCCTCTCCCCTTCTCCCCCTCTCCTGTTCTCCCCCTCTCCCCTCTCCCTTCTCCCCTCCCTTTGTTGATATTTTCCGCAATGTAACGCAATTTTCGGCGAATATACTGATCATTGGAGTATAATGTAAGGTGTCCCTAAACGTTATTTACTCGTCTGTTTTGCCGTAATGACTGTTTGTGATGATAGTTTAGCGAGAGTTTACATCCCGAACGTTAAATTGTACTGTTCGAAAGCTCATTATTTAGGCCTAGGCTATCAAATTATGTATACTTTACGTACAGCACCGGAAATAAATTTTGCCAATGGGATGCCATTTGTAGTGGTGTAATTAGTACGAAATTCGCATAAAATTCGCCGAGATTACGAATTATTCCAAAATAGAACGTGGAACAGGACTGTGTTATTAGACACACACGGGTTAAGAAATAATTATTTAGGCTTATTTTTTTCGTTTTTTTATGTGATGTTATTTTTATTTTATTTTTTATTTTTTGTTGGAAATATTTTTATAGGTTTTATTACTGTTTTTATTGTTACCGTTTTTCATAGTTTTCATTTTATTAATTTTTAAAAATTATCATTACTATTTTTATTTTTTTGTTATCGTCGTTGTTGTTGTTGTTGTTGTTGTTGTTGTTGTTGTTGTTGTTATTATTGTAATTCCCGTTTAACACTTATTATCACTACAATTGTTAGTATTGTTATCACTGTTATTGTTATTATTATTATTATTATTATTATTATTATTATTATTATTATTATTATTTGTACTCCTCTTCCACCCCCTCCCCCCTCCCTGTCCCTTCACTCTCCATTGCATGACTTCAATTTTCGTTCCATGGAATAACCATGACGCTCTCGTGCCATGACCCCCCCCTACCCCTATGCCCGCCCGTCCTATTGTGGGGATGTCTTATTGTCCTCACGCCCACGCCCGCGCACCCACACTCTTTGCATCCTTCCTTTTCTCTTTTCTTTTTCCACGCCCATAAATCAAGTCGGTTAATGAAGACCGTGTGGGCGTCTGTTCGTTCGTGCGTGCTTGCGTGTGTTCGTAGGTTCGCGCGCGCGCGCGCGCGCGTGTGTCTGTCTGTCTGTCTCTCTCTCTCTCTCTCTCTCTTCTCTCTGTCGTCTTCTCTCTCTTCTTCTCTCTCTCTCTCTCTCTCTCTCTCTCTCTCTATATTATATAATATATTATATATATATCTCTCTCTCTCTCTCTCTCTCTCTCTCTCTCTCTCTCTCTCTCTCTCTCTCTCTCTCTCTCTCTCTCTCTCTCTCACTCTTCACTTTCCACCATCCCTCATTTGTCAAGAAAGGGTACTCTTAAGGGATTGAGAAACTGAGGGGAAATTTAAAGGGGAAAAAGTAGGGTATATTGAGAACCCAAATAGATTCTTGGGAGATGTAAGTGGAAAAGTAGATTGATTTTCTGTTTTTGTTCGTTGTTAAAGTAGGGTTTATAAGGCCCACAAATTTTATTATTTCCTCCCCCCCACACACACATTTTTATAGATTTCTGGATTAAAAAAAAAAAAAAAAACGAGAGGAAAAAATTGTCTCCCACTTTTTAAGATTTCAGGATCAAAGAAAATAATATATATATTTTTTTATCATTTTGTTCCCCAAAAGGGGGTGGAAAAGGAAAAAGGGGGGGGGGGGGGGGGGGGGGGGGGGGGGGGGGGGGGGGGGGGGGGGGGGGGGGGGGGGGGGGGGGGGGGGGGGGGAAAAAGAAAGAAAGAAAAAAAAAAAAAAAAAAAAAAAAAAAAAAAAAAAAAAAAAAAAAGGGGAAGGGGGGAGAGAGGGGGGGGGGGGGGGCGAGAGGGGGGGGGGAGCGAGAGGAGGAGAGGGGGAGGGGGGAGGGGGGGAGGAGGAGGGAGGGAGGGGAGGGAGGGGGGGAGAGGGGGGGGAGAAGAGAGGAGAAAGGGGAGAGAGGGGGAGAGAGAGGGAGGGAGAGAGAGAGAGGGAGAGAGAGAGAGAGAGAGGGAGAGAGAGAGAGAGAGGGGGGGGGGAGAGAGAGGGGGGGGAAGAGGGAAAGAGAGAGAGAGGGAAAGAGAGGGGGGGGGGGGGGAGGAGGGAGAAGGGGAGAGAGAGAGAGAGGGGAAGAGGGAGAGAGAGAGAGAGGAGGGGAGAGAGAGGAGAGGGAGAGAGAGAGAGGGGCCAGAGTTTAGAGAGAGAGAGAGAGGGGAGAGAGAGAGAGAGAGGGAGAGAGAGGGGGGGGGGAGAGAGAGAGGGGGGGGAGAGAGAGAGAGAGGGGAAGGGAGGAGGGGAGAGAGGGGGGAGGGGGGGAGAGAGAGAGAGAGGGAGAGAGAGAGAGAGAGGGGAGAGAGAGAGAGAGAGGGGAGAGGAGAGAGGGGAGAGAGAGAGGGAGAGAGAGGGGGGGAAGAGAGAGAGAGAGAGAGAGAGAGAGAAAAGGAGAAAAAAGGGAGGAGAGAGAGAGAGAGAGAGGACATTTTCTTGTTCGAATCATCTCTGTGGCCATTGAACCGGAACGTCATATCAGACCGCCAATAAAGTTTTGAAATTGTGTGTCTCTTTTTTTTATCATTAGGTTTGGATGTTTTAATTTTTTATTAATATATTGTTATTAAAATTCTCCTCTCTCTCTTCTCTCTCTTCCTCTCTCTCCCTCTCCCCTTCTCTTCTCTCTCCTCCTCTTCTCTCTCCTCCCCCTCTCCTCCCCTCTTCTTCCATCTGCTCCTTTCCCTCCCCTTCCTCTCTCCCTCTATCCCTTCTCCCCTCCTTCCTTTTCTCCTTTCTCCTTCCCTCCCTTTCCCTCCCTCCCCTCCCTCCCTCTCTGACATCTCTCCCCTTTCTTTCCTCCTCGTTTCCCTCCTCCACTTCCCCCTCTCCCCTTTCCTCCCTCCCTCCCCCCCTCCCGCCCTCCATTGTGATTGACCCGGCAATGGGAACACAGCGGGGGAATGCTCTTGTTAAAGTCAGGGATCGCAACCGATTTATGTCGCTCTGTCCATCGTTGAGGGGGATCGAGGGGGGAAAGGGGAAGGGAGGGGGAAAGGGGAAAAGGAAGGGGGGGGGTGGGTGAGGGGAGGGAGAAGAGAGGGAGGAGAAGGGAGGAGGATAGGTGAGGGGAGGGAGAAGAGAGGGCGAAGGGGAGGTGAAGGGAGGGCGTGGGGGAGGAGATGGGAGGGTGAGAGGGAGGAGAAGGGAGAGGGAAAGGGAAAGGAGAAAGGAGAAAGGGCGAGGATAGGGAGGTGGATGATTTTTCTTTTCCTTCCATTTTCTTCGGATTTCTCCTCGTCCTTTTTTTTCCTTCTTCTTCTTCTTCTTCTAGCGATTTGGTCTTAGGTATTTCGTGTTTCCTTCTATGTGTATTATTGGATTTTTATTTACATACATGGTGTTAAAATTATCACTTCAGTGCTGTTAACTATGGGCATATAATCATCGCTAATGTCAGCTTATCTCTCTCAAAAATAGATAGATAAAATAGATAGAGTCGTTGTAAGGCCAGCCACTCGATCGGGAACCAGAGTGAGTGTGACATCGCTAACAGGCTGCCTCGAAGGACCTCGCTAAGCAGACCAGATCAGTCTTGTGGCCTGACAGCTCTCTCTCACTCCCCCCCTCCCCCTCCCGCCGTAATGTCCGGCTGATAAAAATGCCCTAGCGTGTGACGTGTGATTTCCTTTCTCTCTCTCTCTCTCTCTCTCTCTCTCTCTCTCTCTCTCTCTCTCTCTCTCTCTCTCTCTCTCTCTCTCTCTTCTCTCTCTTTTTCTTTCTTTCCTTCGTGTCTCAGTCTCTGCTCTTTCTTCTCGTCTTCTCTCTCTCTCTCTCTCTCTCTCTCTCTCTCTCTCTCTCTCTCTCTCTCTCTCTCTCTCTCTCATTCACTCACTCACTCTCACTCTCACTCTGTCTCTTTCTGTATCTATCTATCTATCTATTTACGTGTTACTTTGCATCCTCTTTCTGTTTATCTTTATTTTCCTCCTCCACGTCCACCTCCTTTATCATATCTGCTTCTCTCCCCTCCTAACCGCCATGCTCTCCATAGCTGATATCTGAACTAGTCTCATATGTCTTGCCAAGTCACCCGGAAATGATTCTGTGCACGTGCTTGTTTGTGATATTATATTTACGACTACATACATGTGGCTGTCTGTCGGCTGGTTTTCTCTTATTCATGTATACATACGCACACGCACGCACACCCACACTCGCAATCACGCGCACACTCGCATTCACATTTCACATTCACATTCACATTCACACTCTTACTCACTCACTCACTCACCCACCCACAGATCTTCCATTGCACCCCTCCCGTCCCCTCCCTTCCCCTCCCTTCCCCTCCCCAGCTCTCCCCTCCCTCTCCTCTCCTCTCCTTCATCTCCCATTCCTCATCTCCGCTCCCTCATCTCCCCCCCCCCTCCCACCACCTCCCCACCCATCTCGCGCATGAGTGAGTCTCAAGAGGTGTGCGTTGGGGAGTGTCGGTAGGGGGTTGGGAGGGGGAAAGGAGGGGGAAGAGGGGGAGGATTGGTAGTCGGGGAAGGGGGAGGGGGCCAGAGGGGGCAGGACCAGGGGACCCTTCACCTCTATAGCCTTTTAGCGTAATCGTGGAGAGCTGTGATAGAGGAGTGCGTATATTGGAGCTCCCTCGCGAGGCTGCTGGCTTGGCTTGCCTCCTCACACTCGCTCGCGCACGTTGGCCTTGTGCCTTCCTCCTTCCTTCTTGTTCCTTGTTCTTCTTGTTCTTGTTCTTCTTGTTCTTGTTCTTCTTGTTGTTCTTCTTGTTGTTCTTGGTCTTGTTCTTATTCTTTTCCTCCTCCTGCTCCTCCTCCTCCTCCTCCTCCTCCTCCTCCTCCTTCTCCTTCTCCTCCTTCTCCTTCCCCTTTTTCTCCTCCTCCTCCACCTGCTCTTGCTTTACCTTATTCTTCCTCACTTCTTACTCCTTTCCCAGTTCTTCCTTCATCTCTGTCCTTCTCTCTCCTTCTACTACTCTCTTTTCTTTCCCTTCTGCCTTTCCTTCTTCCTCTCTCCCTCTTCCTTTGCCTTTTCTCCCCTTTCTTCTCCTCCTTTTCTTCCCTCTCTTCCCTCCCTGTCCTCCCTTACCTCCCTTTCCTCTCTTCCCTCCCTTTCCTCTCTTCCCTCCCTTCCTCCCTTCCTCCCTTCCTCTCTATCTGTCTCCCCCGCCCGCCCATGTGTGTGTGGAGACGCGAAGCCATTGTGGGAGAGAAGTGATGTGGGGGAGAGGAGGAGGAGGAGGAGGGGGATGGGGGGAGGGGGGCCTTAGTTGTCCTTTGTCGTGGGTTTGAGGGTGATGTGAAGGGTGGGGGGGGAGGGGGAGAGGGGTGAAGAGGTAGAGGATGGGAGGGAGGGAGGAACGGAGGAACGGAGGAGGGAAGGAGATGAAGGGAGGAAGGGTGGAGGGGGTATGAGACGATAGAAGGGAGGGAGGAAGGGAGAAGAGGGGGGGGGAGAAAGGGTGGAATTGAAGGGGAATGAGACTATGGAAGTGAAGGGAGAGAAAGAGGAGGAGCAGAGAGGGTGAGATTTGATGGCCGAGGTATAGCTGAAGACAGGATCGGTTTTGGGGTGTGGGAGGGGTGGGGGGGGAGCAGGGGTGGGTGGGGTGGCCGCTTTGAGGTTGGGAAGGAGGGGGGGGGAGGTCCTGTGTGTTGATGGGTCTATAGGTTGAGGAGATGGGGGGAAGGAGGAGGAGAAAGGAGAAGACGAGGAGGAAAATTAAATAAGGGGAGGGAGGGGAAGAAGAAGAAGAAGAAGAAGAAGAAGAAGAAGAAGAAGAAGAAGAAGAAGAAGAAGAAAAGAAGAAGAAGAAGAAGAAGAATGAGTCAGATAGTATTAAGGAAAAAGAGATGCTTCAGAAAGAATGAAAGAAAAAAAATCAGGAGACAAGCGAAAACGAAATCACGGAAAAAGAAAATGCCAAAATTTGATAAAAGGAGAAAAGAAGACAAGAAGACGAAGGAAAATTATAACGATTAAAGAACACGACGTGAATAAAAATAAATCAGAAATTACAAACAACAGAATAACGAAGATATTCCAAAATAGTTCTCTGACCCCCCCCCCCTTTTTTTTTTTTTAATTCTTTTTCTTTTCTTTTTCTGATTAGTGTTTTCGCCGAATGATGTGGATTGGACTTAACTGATTATAACGTCTGATAAGCAGTCAGCTGACGACAGCTCACCTTTATGTTGCTGACGTTAAGGACGCACATACGCACACATACGCACACATAGTTGCACATAACCTGGGCCGTAGTTTAGGATTATTAATTAGAAAGAAATAGATAGGGAAAGAGAGAGAGAGAGAGAGAGAGAAGAGAGAGAGAGAGAGAGAGAGAGAGAGAGAGAGAGAGAGAGAGAGGGAAAAAAAAGAGTAAACACGCACAAAAGTCCATATTAGTTAGCAAATTAGATTATTAACGTTGCAATTAACTGAATCATTTACCGTAGTGTAATTAAGGTCTCATTAGAGAGCCCTGATTTCCATAATGGGGGCCCCGCGATGCCCTAGGCCAGTGTGTGCGAAGCTGCCATAGTACTGGTATGTTGAGCCCCCCCCCCCTCTCCTTCTGTTGTCACTGCCACCGCCAACATTCAGTCTTGTCACTGCCGCTGACACCATTCGATGTTGTCACTGCCATCGCCAACATTCACTCTTGTCACTGCTACTTCCAACATCCGCTGTTGTCACTGCTACTGCCAGCATTCAGTCTTGTCACTGCTGCTGCCAACATCCGCTGTTGTCACCGCCACCATTCCTTGTTGTCACGGCTCTGTATGCATGTACCTCCTACCACTTCCAACGCCGTCGCTGTCATCGGCAGAGACGCGGGGAGAAATACAATATGAACAGGGAAGGAGGAGGAGAGGGAGAGAGAGGAAGGAGTAGGAGGGAGAGAGAGGAGGGAAGGAAGGAAGGAAGGGAGGGAAGGAAGGGAGGGAGGGAGGGAGGGAAGGGAGGGAGGGAGGGAGGAAGGAGGGAGGGAAGGAGGAAGGGAGGGAGGGAAGGAGGAAAGAGAGGTGAGGAGAGGGAGAGAGAATTGGGAAGGAGTGAGAGTGAGGAAGAGGGAAAGTGGAAAGATAAATAAGGGAGGGGGGAGCTATCTAGAAGGAACAGAAGGGAGAGAGAGAGAGAGAGAGAGAGAGAGAGAGAGAGAGAGAGAGAGAGAGAGAGAGAGAGAGAGAGAGAGAGAGAGAGAGAGAGAGAGAGAGAGAGAGAGCAAGAGCAAGAGCAGAACTCAGGCCTGGAAAGAGTGATCGCTGTGTTTGCTCCCTAGGAGAGATTAGCGTGGGTCGTTTCTTTTTTTTTTTTTCTTTTTTCTTTTTTGAACGTGCTTGCGAAAGAGCCAAGTAAGAAGCGACTAACGGGCTTGTCACTTCCCATTAATATCATTACGGGAATACAGTAAGTATTATCTTCCGTTTTCTAAATCCTCCATTGCTTCCCGTTTTCTTTTTTTCTTTCTTTCCCTTTTCTTCGTCCTTACGCTTCCCCTTTCTGCCTCATTTATTTATTTCTTGTCCCTTCCTTTGTTCGTATGTCCCGTTTATTTATGTATTTTTCTCTTCTGTTCGTTTCGCTGCTCCATTTACTCTACGTTCTTCCTTTTCCTCTCTCTCTCTCTCTCTCTTCGCTTTTCTATTTTTTGTGTTTTTTTTTCCATCTTTATTCCTTTCTCGTTTTCTCTTTCCGCTTGTCGTACTTCGTTGTGCTTGTAGAATCTTCCTTTCTTATTTATTCAGCTATTTGTGTATCTGGAAATATGGCTTTGGTCTTTGCCTCTCCCCTCTACAGTCTTTTCTTTCTTTTTTCTTCTTTTCTGGGGCTTTTCTTCCCCCCTTTCAGAGAGAGAGGAGAGGGAGAGAGAGAGAGAGAGAGAGAGAGAGAGAGAGAGAGAGAGAGAGAGAGAGAGAGAGAGAGAGAGAGAGAGAGAGAGAGAGAGAGAGAGAGAAAGAGAAAGAAAGAGAGAGAGAAACAGGCATGTAATACACCGTAGACGCTCTCATAGGCATGAAGATCGCCTGAGCACATTCGTGTATAATGTGGTTTGCAACGGATGCCATCACACTGCACCTTGCAAGGCGTAGACCTCCCTTGACGGGGAGTAAAAGAGAGAGGAAGAGAGAGAGAGAAGAGAAAGGGTTAAGGAAGAGGAAGGGAGGGAAGAGCGAGAGGAAGAGAGAGAGAGAAGAGAAGGGAGAGAGAAGGAAAGGGTAGGGAGAAGAGAACGGGGGAGGGAGAAGAGAAAGGGAAAAGACAGAGGAAGAGAGAAAGCGAGAGAAGAGAGAAGGGTAAGAGAAGAAAAAGGGAGAGAGAAAGTAAATAAATATCCGGTAAACGTGAAAGAGGGATAGCTAGAGAAACATGCGAAGAATAAGGAAGAGGAATAGAGGAATGTAGATGAATAAATCAAAGAAAGCGAAGGTGACAAAGAAAATGTTCTATAAATGATGATAGCGATAAAGCACTTTGCGATAAAAGGAAGACGAATATTGATAACATCATCACAATGGCGATGAAAGACCTGAAAATATGAAGAGGAGTAGGAGGAATAGGTGAAAATGAGGAAGGAGGAGTTTTGCATTGTTCCCGCCGCCCACGGAGCTGCACGCCCATTACCTGGCGCCCGACTGCTGGGAAGCCGCGTGGGAGAAGGCCAGATTAGAAAGAGGAAAAGAACTGTTGTTTTCCAAGCAGGAATGTTTGTGGAAGCGTGAGCATGTGTGTGTGCGAGCGTGTGTGCTTGATTTTGCACACACACACACACACACACACACACACACACACACACACACACACACACACACACACACACACACACACACACACACACACACACACACACACACACACACATACATACATATATATATATATATATATATATATATATATATATATATATATATATATATATATAAAATTATATTTTTTTCGTAAATGTTTTATTTTGTATTCAAGGACAGACAGACAGACAGACAGACAGACAGACAGACAGACAGACAGACAGACAGACAGACAGACAGACAGACAGACAGACATATTTACTTCTTTACTTGTCCTTTCGTTAATTTGTGCACTTCCTTATTTCCTTCTTGTTGCGAAATGCATGAATGTTGCAAAATCTCTCGCGACGCCACCAAGGGACGGACGCACAGGTGTGTTGTGGGTGGGGGAGGGGGGGGGTCATGGCGGTGCGGCCGTGTTTATTTTTGTTATTTAGTGTTTCTTTTCTACTCACGGACAGAAGAGGAGAGGAAGAGAAGAAGAGAAGAGAGGGATTGGATAACACAACAGAGGGTGGATTGTGATCGACTTGTTTTGGGGGGGGGCGGAGGGGGGCGGGGGGTGTTTGGGGTCGTGTGTGTCTGTGTGTGTGTGTGTGTGTGTGTGTGTGTGTGTGTGTGTGTGTGTATGTGTGTGTATGTGTATGTATGTATGTATGTATGTATGTATGTATGTATCGTGGTAAGGCAGGCAGGCAGGCAGTCAAGCTAGGAAGGATGGAAGATTAGTGAGAGAAGGAAGGAAGGAAGGAAGGAAGGAAGGAGGAAAAAGTAAAGAACGGGAGAAGGAAGGAGGAGGGAAGGGAGAGAGAAAGAAAAAAGGAGAACGGGAGAAGAGAGAGGAGAAAGACACAGGCAGACAAAGATAGTTTATAATAAAAAAAGAAAGAAATACAAACCCAAGGCAACCCACATCACAAATAAAATGGAAACACAAAAACACAAACAAACACACGCAAAAAAACACAACAAAAAACATAAACACACGAACGAGGAGATAGGGAGGGGGAGGGAGTAGAGGATAGGAGATAGGGAGGGGGGAGGGGTAGAGAATAGGAGATAGGGAGGGGGAGGGGGTAGAGGATAGGAGGTAGGGAGGGGGACGGGGTAGAGAATAGGAGGTAGGGAGGGGGGAGGGAGTAGAGAATAGGAGGTAGGGGGGAAGGGGGGGGGGAAGCAGCTGGTCGTGGCTGTCGGTAGAAAAAGGAGCAGAATAAGCGGGGCAGGTAGGCTGGGTATCGGGTACCCGGGGCGGCGGACACCCGAGCCACCAAACCGTCACCCGAAGCCGCTAAGCCGAGAACAGGACCGGATCCGCTCCTCCTCCTCAGCGCCGGGTGGACGGAGGTGGATGGGGTGGATGAGTGGGGGGAGGTGGATGGGGTGGATGAGTGGGGGGTTGGTGGATGGGGTGGATGAGTGGGGGGTTGGGTGGATGGGGTGGATGAGTGGGGGGTTGGTGGATGGGGTGGATGGGTGGGGGTTGGTGGATGGGGTGGATGGGTGGGGGTTGGTGGATTGGGTGGATGAGTGGGGGGTTGGTGGAGGGGTGGATGGGGGTGGTGGATGAGTGGATGAAGGGGGGTTAGGAGGATTATGGAAGGGGAGTGAGGAAGGTGGATGAGTGGGGTGTGGATGGGGTGGATGATGGAGGGAGTGGGATTGGCGTGGATAGAGTAGAGGTTTGGTGGCATGGTGGGGGAGGTGGAAGTGTGATGGGGGATCTAGTTGGAAAGGGGGTTTGGGATTTGAAGTGGCAAGAAGGTGGACATCGGGGATGGGATGGATAGGGATGGGGATAGAGGTTTTATTTTAAGTTCTTTTTTTAATTTTGTTCCATTCTCAGGCTTGGGGGTGAAATTTTTCGATGTTGTTTACGAATCGTCATAGAAAGAAGGTATAAAAGAAAGTAAAAGAAAAGCGGTTTGTGTGATTACTTACGTCCTCCCCCCCTCCCTCCCTCTCCCCTCCCTCCCTCTCCCCTCCCTCCTTCCTTCCCCCCCCTCCTCCTTTCTCCTCCGTCTTTCTTACTCACTTCCCCTATCTTCCTACTTCCCTCTTCCTAGTTTTATTCCCATCCTCCTTCTTTCTTTCTCACTTCCTCTTTCTTCTTTCTTCTCTCTTCCTAGTTTTACTCCCTCCTCCCCTTCCCCCCCCCCCTTCCCCCTTTCGCACACCTCTCCACCTCCCCCTTTCGTCACCTCTCCTCCCATTTCCCACTTTCGCCCCCTCCTCCCCTTCCCCCTTTCGTCACCCCTCCCCCCGTATACAGGTATACGCTACGTTACACTTGCTACTATTCTCGCAGAGAGAATGCTTCGAGAACATTCGTTTACCTGGAAAAGGATTAGCCATTAGCTTGATATATAAACATAATCAGTAAAGTCTCAGAATAATCTCAGGGAAATCTGGTGAGAAATGTGATATTACTGTTTTTTTTTCGTTTTTTTTTTTAATTTGGGGGGGGAGGAAGGGGAAGGGGAAGGGGATGGGGAGGAGGGGGAAGGGGAGAGGGAGAAGGAGAAGTGAGGGTGGATAGAGGGTTAGGCGTATGGGGGATAGGGGAATAGGGGAGGGATTGATGATAAAGGGAAGGAGAGAATGAATGAAGGATGGTAAAGCGAGAGGAAATAGGAAGAGAAGAAAGGGAGAGAAAGAAAGGAGAGAGGAAGTAGGGAGAAGTAGACGAAACAGTAGAAGGGGAAAATAGAGGATAAGAGGGGAAATGAGCATGTAGAACCCCCTCCCCCTCCCCCCTCCCCCCACCCCCCAGAGGTCCTGTCTTATACTTCGTTCTCATTAGGAAAGATGGTTGTTATGACGCTAAGTGTCTTGTTAGCGATAACGAGCAGTTTGGTTGATCAGCGTCGCTATCTGTTTAGGAGAGATTTTTGGATTTTTTTCTTTTTTTGTAATCAGATTTGTCTTTCTTTTATTCATATTTCGATGTTTTTTTTTTTTTTTAGTTTTTTTTTAAATCTTCGTTTTGATTTCGTGTGATTTTTTTGTGACCTCAGTTTTGTTTGTCTATTATTTATTTTCGATTTTTTTTTTTTTTCTTTATCCTCGTCTTTATTTCATGTGACTCTTTAACGTCGATATCTTAATGGTAATTAATGTAATAACGTTATCATTCCTGTGTGAACTTCTCAGTCCCGCCTCCCCCCTGCGCTTAGTTTATCAACAAGACTATCAGCCTAATCCAGCCTAATCCTAATCCAGCAGTCACAGACACGTTATCCTGTTCTTCCAATCTGCCAAATCACTATTATCGACCTGCCTTTCACAATCCTTCAATTGTTATTCTCAGGATGGGATCAGTTAACCTCATACGGGTACCCGCCTCAAGGCATCGAGTAACATGACGCTAACCTCGGGCCCACCCAGATGCCCACCCACCCACCTACTTTACCTCCCCTCCTACCCACCCACCCAACAACCCACCCACCCAACAACCCACCCACCTTCCTACCCTCCTGCTCTCCTACCCTCCTACCCACCTACCCACCTACCCTCCTACCCTCCTGCTCTCCTACCCTCCTACCCACCTACCCTCCTATCCACCTTCCCTCCTATCCACCTACCCACCCGGGGAAGGTGCCCACTTTCGCCCACCCAGCTGTTTTTTTTCCCAACTTCCACTTGCCGAGTCAGTTGTCGGGGTTCACTGTTTGTTTTAAAGGACCTTTTTTTTGTTTTTGTTTTCTTAGTATTAACTGGTTTATACACTTTACTTCCTCAATAAACAATACATTTGGTTATATACTCTTTATATATATATATATATATATATAATATATATATATATATATATATACATTCATTCATTCTTTTTATATGCCTCCCTCCCTCTCTCCCTCAACCCCTCTCCCTCATACTTGCACACTCTCTCTCCCTCACTCCCTCTCCCTCATACTTGCACTCTCTCTCTCCCTCTCTGTCCCCTCCCCCTCCTTCCCTCCTTCTCTCTCTCTCCCTTCCCCCTCCATTCCTCCTTCTCTCTCTCCCTTCCCCCTCCATTCCTCCCTCCCTCCTACACACAAGCTACACCTTAACATTTCCGTCGAAAGGCACGACTCCCTGCAACACTGCAACTAACAAGGCAAACTACATGCATGCTTCCCTTCCAATGACGTTCATTTTCTGCCTACCACATCCTGGCAACCTATCAACATTGCCTCCCCCCCCCTCCCCCATCTCGTTTGCCGTAATGTGCACCGATGTCTGGCCACATTCTCTCACATTCTCTCACAGTCTCTTTCTGTCTCGCCTATGCTTGTACACATAGACGCACGTGAATTTTTTCGCGTGTGTAGATACGTATGGGTACACACATATATGTTTCCCCTTTTTTTGATAAGTTCCTCCCTTTTCTGCGTCTTTTTTTTTCAATTGTCTATTTTTCTTCTCTTCTCGTTTTAATCCGCCTCCCCCTTCTTCCTCTTCCGTTCTCCTCCTCCCCTTCTTCCTCTTCTTCCTTCTCTTCTTCCTCTTCTTCTTCCTCTTTATCCTCTTCATCCTCTTCCTCTTCATCCTCTTTCTCTTCATCCTCTTCCTCTTCATCCTCCTCTTCCTCTTCATCCTTCTCTTCTTCCTCCTCCTCCTCCTCCTCCTCCTCCTCCTCCTCCTTCTCCTTTTTGGTTTTCTTTAATTCCAAAGTTTTCAGTTTTAATATTCACAGTCAAAGAGAAAATGTATATAGGGAGGAAGGGAAGGAATGAGAGAGAGGGAGAGAGGGAGAGAGAGAGAGAGAGAGAGAGAGGAGAGAGAGAGAGAGGAGAGAGGAGAGGAGAGAGAGAGAAGAGAGAGAGAAAAGAAGAACGGAGGGAAAAGAGGGAGAGGGAGAGGGAGAGGGAGAGGGAGAGGGAGAGGGAGAGGGAGAGGGAGAGGGAGAGAGGGAGAGGGAGAGGGAGAGGGAGAGAGAGAAAGAGAGATGAAAAATAAGGAAAGAATGCAAGACTTGCCTTTATTACGGTCCAGGGAAACATATAAAGTTCAGGGTTTATATAATGCGAGTTTATATACTTGATGTAATTTATTGCTGGGTTTGACATTGATAAACGATTGTGTTATTACGACACGTTAAAGCGACGGGACGGGACAGAACGATGGGATAGAGACAGGGATTGGGGGTTAGGGACGGGCATGGACGGGGAGGGACGAACACACACACACATGAACACACGAACACGAACACGAACACGAACACACACGCACACGCACACGCACGCACACGCACACGCACACGCACACGCACACACACACACACACACACACACACACACACACACACACACACACACACACACACACACACGCACACACACGCACACACACGCGCGCCCGAGAACAAACAAACTCAGTCAGTCAGTCAGTCAGTCGGTCAGTCACAGTCACAGTCACAGAGACAAGAGGGAGGGAGAGAAGGAGGAAGGAGGAAGGGAGGGGAGGGGGGAGAAAGAGGGAGGGAGGGAGGGAGAGAAAGAGGGAGTGAGGGAGGGAGACATTGATACAGGAGACGAAAGAGTAAACAGAGTAAAATAAGAATGAAAGGAAGAGTGTAATAAGTAAAAATTCTAAATAAAAGTTGACGGGAACGGAAGGAGGGCGAGAGAGATGCTTGGTTCGGAATGATTTACAAAGATTATTCACAGCGGCGGGAATAAAAAATAATAATATATAGGTCTTGCGGAGCTTGCCAAAACGTTGCCAGGGTAGAAAGGTAGAAAGGTTTATGATTTCTTCCTCTCTCTCTCTCTCTCTCTCTCTCTCTCTCTCTCTCTCCTCTCTCTCTCTCTCTCTCTCTCTCTCTCTCTCTCTCTGTCTCTCTCTCTCTCTTTGTCTCTCTCTCTCTTTGTCTCTCTCTCTCTCTCTCTCACTCCCTGCTTCCATCTCTCCTCCTCCTCCATCCCTCCTTCGCCCCCTTTCTCCCTCCTTCTTCCCTCCTTCATCCCCCTTTCTCCCTCCTTCCCTCCTTCTTCCCTCCTCCTCCCCTGTAACCCCAGTGTAATCCCTCGCGATAGCATCTCGGGGCCTCCTTCCTCCTGCCGCCGCACAGAGATGCCGCGCTCTCTTGCGTAAAATTGAGAACCTGTAGGAGGATTCGCTGGGGTCTTCGTCGGTTTCTCGTTTTTTTTCTCATATTTTCTCCCTTTCTCCCTATTTTGGGTGTGTGTGTGTGTGTGTTTGTGTTTGGATGTGTGTGTGTTTGTGTTTGTGTGTGTGTTTGTGTGTGTTTGTGTGTGTTTGTGTGTGTGTGTGTTTGTTTGTGTGTGTGTGTGTGTGTTTGTATTTGTGTGTGTTTTGTGTGTTTGTGTTTGTGTGTTGTGTTTGTGTGTGTGTGTGTGTGTGTGTGTGTGTGTGTGTGTGTGTGTGTGTGTGTGTGTGTGTTTTTCTGTCATTTATTTTACTTCACTAATGGGTCTTTTCTTGTTCCATACACCCTCCCCATGTCATTTATTGCTCTTTTTCTATCTCTTTTCTCTCGCCTGCCTCACTTCCTCAATCCGCCACACCTGCGCTTGGTTCCCTCTCCCCTCGTTATCACCGTCTTCCTCCTCTCCCCTTTCTCCATGTCTCTCCTTCGCCTTTCCTCTTCCATCTCACACCCCCTTCTTCGCATCTTGTATCATTTTGTCTCTCTTGTTTCCTTTCTTCTTCTTCTTCTTCTTCCTCCTTTCATTATTTATGAGTTGGAAAATGCCGAGTTCGAGAGATGACTATAAAAAGAATATCTAAGGAAAGAGGGAATAAGTCAGGAGGGAGGAGGAAGGAAGGAAGGAAGAAGATAGCGGGCGAGCATTAGGGAGGGAGAGACTAAAGGAAGTGGCGGGAGATTGGAGGAGGAAGGGAGGCAGGGAGTTAGAGAACGGACCGATGGAAGGAGGGAGTGGGCAGTGAAGTATGGCAAGTAGGAGTGAGGGAAGGCGGGGGACAGGAAGAGCGAGTAGGAGGAATGTAGGGCTAGAATAAGTTAACGGCATTGATGTCTGCTAACAACAGGTAGTGACGTGAGGAAGAGAATGTAGGAATGGATGTGAGATACGGCGACGGGATTTGGAGCGATATCTTTTTCCTTCGTGTGAAGAGACGCATACTTCTTATTTCTGTCTCTCTCCAGCTTCTTCCTGTCTTTCATCTATACTTAGTCTAGGTCTTGATATCTCCTGATTCTTCCGTTCTTTCTCTCGATTCGTCTACTTTCTTTGAGTCTCCCCACTTCTCTTCCTTATTTCTCTCTCCGTCTTTCTTCCTTTCATTCTCTCTCCTTCTCGTCCTTTCTGTCTCTCTCCCTCTTCTCCTTTCGTTCTCTCTTCCCTCTTCTTCTTCTTTCTCTCTCCCTTTCTTACTTTCTTTCTCTCTCCCCGTTTCTTCACTTTCTTGCTCTCTCCCCTCTTTCTTTTCTTTCTTCTCCTCTCCCTTCTTCTTTCTTCTTACTCTCACTCTATCTTCTTTCTTTTCCTCTCCCTTTTCTTCCTTTCTTTCCTCTCTCCCTCTTTCTTTCTTTTCTTTCTCTCTCCGCTACTTTCTTCTCTTTTCTTTTCTTTCCTCTCTCCCTCTTTCTTTCTTCCTTTCTTTTCTCTCTCCCTCTTCTTCCTGCCTGTTGCTCTCCTTCTCCTTCCTTGCTTGGATACTCCCTATCTTACTGTTATTTCTCTCTCCTACCTCTATTGCCTGCTGTCTATCTCCCGCGCTTCTTTTCTTTCTCTATACTTTCTGCATTCTTCTCTCTCCTTCTTCATTCCTTTTTTTATCTCTCCACTTCTTCTTCATTTCTTTCTCTTCCCTCTTTTTTATTTCTTTCTCTCTCCGTTATGGTGCGACCCTTTCTTTCTCTCTCCCTCTTCTTCCTTTCTTCTCTCTTCCCTCTTCTTCCTTTCTTCTCTCTCCCTCTTCTTCCTTTCTTTCTCTCTCCTCCTTATCGCTTTCTTTCTCTCTCCATCTTCTTCTTTCTTTCTCTCTCCCCTCTTCTTCGCTGCTTTCTCTCTCCCTCTTCTCCTTTCTTTCGACGCTCCCGTTTCTTGATTTCTTTTCTCCTCGCGTTGCCTAAGCTTGAAGGTTCACGTAGTCGCAGGAGGAAGGGAAATTGGGGCGTGGCCTAAATGGGGCTTAATTTCCTCTACGGATTATGTGAAATAAAAGCTGCAAGTAAGCAACTTCAATTCGTACCTTGTGGGTGGGTGTATGTTTGTTTAAGTATATGCTCTCTCTGTCTGTCTGTCTCTCTCTCTCTCTCAAAATCTCTCCTCTCTCTGTCTTCTCTCATCTCTCTCGCTCCGTTCTCTTCTCCCTCTCTCTCTCTCTCTCTCATCTTCTCTCCTCTCTCTCTTCTTTCTTTCTCTCCTCTTTCCGATCTTTTTCTTTCTTTCTCTCTCTCTCCCCTCCTCTCTCTCCTCTTTCTCTCCCTCTCTCTCTCCCTCTCCCCCCCTCCTCTCCGTCCATCTCCCTCTCTCCTCTCTTGTCCTCCATCCTCTCGTCTTCTCTCCTCATCTGTCTCTCTCTCAATCTCTCCTCTCTCTCTCTTTCTTTCTTTCTTTTTTCTTTTCTTCTTTCGTTCTTCTCTCTCTCTCTCTCTCTCTCTCTCTCTCTCTCTCTCTCTCTCTCTCGTCTCGATTCTCTCTCTCTCCTCTCTCTCTTTCTCTCTCTCGTCTCTCTCCTCTCTCTCTCTTCTCTCTCTCTCTCTTCTCTCTCCCTTTCTCTTTCTCTTTCTCTCTATCCTTCCTTCCCTCCTTCCCTCTTACCCTCCTTCTCCCTTTCTCCCCCTGTCCATTTATCTCGCTTCCCTTCTCCTATCCCCCCCTCTCTGTTTCCCTCCCACCTATAACCCCTGCACCCCCCTTTCCCTTCCCTTTTTTTTTTTTTTCCCCCCCCCCTCCCTCGCTTCCCTCTCTTTCCTACTCTCCCTCCCCCCTCTCTCCCTCTCTCCCCTCCAACTCCTCTCTCCCCCCTCTCTCCCTCTCTCTCATCCCTCTCCCGCTCTCTATCTCTCTCTCTCTCTCTCCTCTCTCTCTCTCATCCATCTCTCTCTCCATCCTCTTCTCTCTCCGCTGCCTCTCGCTCTCTCTCCTCTCTCTCTCTCTCTCTCTCTCCGTCACTCGCTCTCGTGACACTGCTCTCTGGGCTCTTCTCGCTCCATTGCCATTTTTATTTATTTCTCTTTCTTTCGTACTTCTCCCCTCGTAGCTTCTTGTTAACACATGTATCATTCAACGAGTGTGACGTGTCTGTGTGGCGTGCAAGGTGTCCATCCCTTCTCCTCTTCCCCTCATTTACTCTCTTTCTTCTGTTCCTCTTTTCTCTTCTCTTTCCTTCGTACCCTTTTCCGTCTTTTCTTCGATTCTTTTTCTTTCCTTTTTCGTACGTATTCGTGTTTTTTTTTCATCCTCTTCTCTATTCTGTTTTTTTTTTTTTTTTTTTTTCTTCCTTCCCACCTTCCTTCCTTCTCTCCTTCCCTCCTTCCTTCCTCTCTCCCTTCCTTCCTACTAATACCCTTCCTTCCTTTCCTTCTTCCTTCTCTTCCTTCGCTTCCCACCCTCCTTCCCCTCCCTCCCCTCCGGTCCTCTCCCGTCCCATCCTCCCTCCCTCCTCCCTCCCTTCCCTTCCTTCCCTTCCCTTCCCTTCCCTTCCCTTCCCTCCCTCCCTTCTTCCTTCCCTTCCTTCCCTCCTTTCTCCTCCTCCGCCGCCGCCCAGACTCAAGAGCGTACTAGATTTGTCAGTGATATTAGTGCTAAGATACCGCGGAAATGGTAGAACGGTTCACAACGTGGCCCCTTTCGCTGCTCTCCCCTCTTCCTTTCCTTTCTCCTCGTCTTTCTTTTATTTTATTTATTTCCTCCTTTCTATCTCTTTCTTTCTTTCTTTTCTCTCTTTCTCCTTTTCTTTTCTCTGTTTCCCTTCTTTCTCCTTTTCTTTCTCTCTCTCTCCTCTCTCTCTCCTCTTTCCCTCTCTTTTCCCTCTCTCTCTCTCTCTCTCTCTCTCTCTCTCTCTCTCTCTCTCCCTCTCTTCCTTCTCTCTCTCTTCTCTCTCTCTCTCTCTCTCTCGCCCGTCCTGCCCTCCCTCCCTCTCCTCTCCTCCCTCCCTCCCTCCCTCCCTCCCTCCCTCCTCCTCCCTCTCTCTCTGGAATTGTGAGTGGGTAGGGCGTGTGGTAGTGGCAAAGGGGGGGGGGGGGGTATGAGAATGAGGTGAGTATGTGTGGGCGTGTGAACATGAGCGTGGACATGAGTCTGTTTGTACCTGCGAAGACTGCGAGGCTTTCCCCATTCCCCTTTGACTTCACACCCCTACCCCCCCTCCGCTCCTTACCCTCCCCTCTTCACGCCCCCCCCCACCCTCCCCAAGTCATTCCCCATAATACGTCCTCCCTCCCTCACAGCTTCCCTCCTCACGCCCCTTCTCCCGCCCCTCTCTCCCTCTCAGTTTCCCTCCTCACGCCCCTCCCTCCCTCACAGCTTCCCTCCTCACGCCCGTCCGTCGGCGGGCGCTGTTCCCTAAAGCGCCCACATGTAGCTATTCGTGTAGCTAAGTGTCGTGGGGATATTCTGCATTTCGGGCGCACTGCACACTGACTTCGGGCGCGCGTGCAATTAGGGAGCGCGGTTGTATACACGATGCCCTCAGGGAACACCTTCTATTCTCATCCGCGTTCTCTCTATCCCTCGTCTCCTTCCCTCTTTTCCTATCCTTCTCTTATTCTCTCCCATTTGTTTACTCTATATATAAATCCTAACCCAGTCCCCGCTCGCATATACCATATCTCATCCTCCTCTTCTCCCCATCTTTCTCTCCTCTTTTCCTCTCCCTTTCCCTTCTCTCTCTCTCCTACATTTTCAATTCCTCTCTTCCTTTCTTATCCTCACTACTTCCCGTTCGCTCCCGGCATCATCATCATCATCATTATTATTTGTTTATTTCTCTATTTATCCATTTACTTAATTAGTTATTCACTTACTTATTGAGTTATTATTCATTTATTTAATCTATTTATTGATCATTTGTCAACCAATTACGTCTTCCGGAGAGCTTCAAGCGAGAGATAATGTGTTGCTTTAAGATCGCCCTCGAGAGCGAGGCGAGGGCGAGAGCTGTGACTTGAACTTTCATTTAGGAGTGTAATGACTCGGGATGCAGTGCCCAGGACCACCCCCCACTCCCCCCTCCCCCCTCCGTCTCATTGCTGGGTTTTATAACCGAGTTTTAATTGCTTTTCTTCATCTGGAGATGATGTGAACTTGGGGGAAATATTCGTATGTCTCCTCTCTCTCTCTCTCTCCTTTTCTCTCTCTCTCCTTTTCTCTTTCTCTCTGTCTCTCTCTCTCTCTCTCTTCCTCTCTCTCTCTCTCTCTCTCTCTCTCTCCTCTCTCGTTCTCCTCGTCTCTCTCTCTCTCCTCTCTCTCGTCTCTTCTCTCCTCTCATCTCCCCTCTCCTCTCCCTCTTCTCTCGTCTCTCTCTCTCTCTCTCTCTCTCTCTATAATATATATATCTATATATCTATATATTATATAGTATATATATATGTATATATAGATATATATATATCTATATATATAGATAAAATATATATATGATATATATATATATATATATATGTATATGTAGATGTATATTTATATATATATCTATTATATTTATATTAGATATTATATTATTATATTATAATATATATATATGTATCTATCTATCTATTTATCTCTCTCTGTCTATCTCTTTATTTTTTTTTCTGTTTTTTTTTTAAATCTTTTCCTTATGTTTTCTTTTTTTTTTCTCTCTCTCTTTCTCTCCGTTTTCTCTCTTTCTCTCTGTCTCTTCCTCTCACACCCCCTCCCTCCAATATTTAATTTCTTTTATTTCTTTATATTTCTTTCTTTCTCACCCTCTTTCTTCTCCTCCCGCGAAAGGTTGGTTCCTTTGTGTGTGCTCAAGACAGAAAGGTTGTGTTCTTAATTAAGTTTAATAAGAAGAGGGAAATTTGGACAAGAGAGGAAAACAAAAATGAAAGATGGGGAAAAAAATGAAGCAGAAGGGAAGGAAAATGTAGTGGAATTTGCCTTGGTTGCGAAGAGGAGGTGAGGGAGAGAGGGAGGGAGGGTTGGAAGGTGTGTGGGAGTGAGGGAGAGAGGGAGGGAGGGTGTGTGGGAGTGGGAGAGTGAGGGAAGGAGGGTGTGAGGGAGTGGGAGAGTCAGTGAGGGAGGGTGTGAGGGAGTGGGAGAGTCAGTGAGGGAGGGTGTGAGGGAGTGGGAGAGTGAGGGAGGGAGGGAATGTGGGAGAGAAGGAGTGAAGAAAAGAGGGAGAGAGGGAGTGAGGGAGGGGGTATGGGAGTGAAGGAGTGAGGGAGCGAGGGAGAGAGTGTGAGAGTGAAAGTGAGAGAGTGAGAGCGGGAGTGAAAGATCAAGAGAAAAAGAGATAGAGAGAGCGAGAAAGAGGGAGAGAGAGAAGATCAAGAGAAAGAGAGACAGAGAGAGATAAAGAGAGAGAGAGAAGATCAAGAGAAAGAGAGACAGAGAGAGCGAGATAGAAGGGAAGAGAGAAGATCAAAAGAAAGAGAGAGAAAGAGGGACAGAGAGCGAGAAAGAGCGAGCCTTTCCCAGTTGCAAGGGATAATCGCGTGTAGCTTTATCGAAGGATGATTGTTGCCTTTGGATGAAGTTCTTGCGTTTGGGATTAATCTTCGTTCTCTCTTTCTTTTGCTCTTTTTGCTGTCGATTTCTCTCTCTCTCTCTCTCTCTCTTCTCTCGGCGTTCTCTCAGATCTCCTCTCTCTCTCTCATCTCTCTCTCTCTCTCCATCGCTCGCATCTCCGCCATTCTCCGAGTCAGTCTCTTCTCTCTCTCTCTCTCTCTCTCTCTCTCTCTGTTTTCTTTCTCTGTCTCTTTCTTCTTGTCTTTGTCTTTGTCATCTTCTCTCTCACTCTCCCTTTTCCTTCTCACTCTCCCCCTCCTCTCCCCCTCTTCCCCCCCTCCCTCTCTTCCTTTCTCTCCCTTCCCCCTCCCTCTCTTTCTTTTCTCTCTTCCCTTCACATCTTTCCTTTTTTCTTGCTTATCTTCCATTTGTCTTTGACGGATGGCAGAGAAACTAGATCGTAAGAAGGTAATGATGATTTTGTGCTGGATTTTTCCCTTTTTCTCGGTTTTTATTAACGTTGCTTTTATTCCCTTTCGTATTAGTTTTATTGTTATTTTTTGTTGTTTTCTCCTTATTCATATCGTTATTGTTTTGTTTTGTTCAGTGTTGCTGTATATTTTTTTGTTTTCAATTTTCGTGTTATATCAAGTGTTTTGATTAATTAGCTTTCCGAAGGGGGGAGGGGGAGGGGAGAGGAGGAGGGAGAGAGAGGGGGGGGAAGAGGAGGTAAGGTTGGGGGGGAGAAGATGGGGTGGGGGTGGGGGGGGTAGCGATGGAGAAGCCCCTTAAAAGACACGCTTGGAAACCTCCCCTTAAGAGGCAAACCCGGCAACCTTGATTTGATTTCTGCTCATCTTCGGGGGAATCTGTCGTTCCTGCGAAGTGGCGGCCGCGGTTTGTTTGCTCGCCGAAAGTTGCTGTAGCCGTCTCTCTCCCTGTTTCGAACTCTGGTCTCGATCTCTGGTCTCGATCTCTGGTCTCGAACTCTGGTCTCGATCTCTGGTCTCGAACTCGGTCTCGATCTCTGGTCTCGATCTCTGGTCTCGAACTCGGTCTCGATCTCTGGTCTCGAACTCTGGTCTCGAACTCTGGTCTCGATCTCTGGTCTCGATCTCTGGTCTCGGTCACTCTTGCCTGTCTGCTTGCCCCCATCTCTCTCTCTCTCTCTCTCTCTCTCTCTCTCTCTCTCTCTCTCTCTGCCTTTATCTCGATTCGTATCTAAATTAGAGAGCGAACTCATGGGAGTCTGTGTTTATTTGTCCCGAATGAAGGCATATTAAGGCTGGAATCTGCATTGCCATTAGGAGTTATTAATAGGTAAAGCTATTATTAGTATTGTGATATTAATATTATTGTTATTGTTGTGATGCTGCTGAATATTATGATTATTATTATTGCTTTGTTGTTGTTTTTGTTATTGTTAATGTTATTGTTATTATTAGTATTAGTATTAGTATTAGTATGGTCATTATTATTATTATTATTATTATTGTAATTGCCTTCAACAACTTAAAAAATCATTATAAATCAAGAAATCTAACCATAATTTTTTCCTTCTCTTTCCTCAGGTATGTTTTGAAGGCGGGAGAGCGAGAGAGAGAGAGCGAGAGAGTCGCCGGGGTGAGTGGCTTTTGAACGGCTCGGTCCTGGAACTGACGTGTGTTCCGGATCGTATGCAGATGAGGTTGTGATTGTTAGGAATGGCTGGTTGTGTTAATGGATATATATATATATACATATATACATACATATATATATATATATCTATTAATTATATATTTATATATTATATATATATATTTTTTTTTTTTTTTTTTTTTTTTTTTTTTTTTTTTTTTTTTTTTTTTTTTTTCTTTTTTGGGGGGGGGTGAGGTGTGGGTTGTGGGTGGTTGTTTGAGGTTATGGTGGTTGGTGTTTTCTTTGGGTGGGGGGTGGGGTGGGGTGGGGAGGGGGTGTATTCGGTTAGATTGTTTATTTGTTGGTATTTATGTGTTTTTTATTGTTTCTACTTTTTCTTTTCTTTTCTCTACTCCCTGTTACTCTCCTTCCTATTTCCAGCTTCTTCCAAAGTCGCTTTTCCTTTGTTCTGATATCTCCCTGTCTGGTCTATCTATCTATCGATCTATCTATCTGTCTGTCTGTCTGTCTATTTATCTGTTTATATACCTGTCTGTTTGTGCCTCTCATTCTACTCTCACCCCTTTTATCTTCCCTTCCTTCTCCTTCCTCTCTTCCTCTCCTTCCTCTCTTCCTCTCCTTTCTCTCCCTCTCTCTTTCTTCTTTGTCTTCTGATTACCCCCCCCTCTCTCTCTCTTTCTCTTCGTCTTCTGATTATCTCTCCCCCCCTCTTCTTCTTCTCCTTCATCTCTCTTCCTCGCTCCCTCTCCCATCTCCCGCCGAGAGCTTGGAAGCATCATCAGGTCGTCGGGAGATGAGCTACGGATGCTGCATCATTATTTCTTTCGAATTTGAAGAATGAGATCGCGCCTTCTGGGCCGGACGTGCAAGAATGGGGGTGATTGTATAGGCCTATTTGATTTTGTTTGTATGTTCTGTTTGTAATATACATACATACATATATATTATATATATATATATATGTATATATCTATATATTTATATAATTATATATATATATATTTATATAATTTTTTTTTTTTTTTTTTTTTGTTTTTTTTTTTTTTTTTTTTTTTTTTTCATTTTTGCTCCTTTACTTATTGGCATAGTTTTATTTATATATATTTTTTTTTTCACCAGCCTTTCTATCAGTTTGTCTATCTATATATCTGTATATAATATTTATACACATACATATACACATACATACACATACAACATACAACCATACAAACATACATACATCATACATTACATACTACATACACCATACATACATACATTACATACATACAACATACTACACCATTATATATATAATATATAGATATATATATATATATATAATAATATATTTATTTTATATATATATATGGCATACATTAGGTACAATAGCTATACACATTTACACACATGTGCGTATATATACACAGTCGTATATGTAAAGCAACGTTTCTTGTGGTGACTCACCCAAAGTGGGGTTTTTAAGGATCAGAGCTTTTACCAATCCCCGCTTCCCTCCCTTCTCCCCCTTCCCCTCCCTTCCTCCCCCTTCCCCTCCCCTCCTCTCCCCTCCTCCCCTCCTCCTCCCATATGTTGGCGTGCATGGGAGCCGCTTTCATGCACGACGGGTTGCATGCACGTGCAGCTCAACTGATGCAACCCGGGAGGTAAAACGATGAGATGGAGTGAGGGGAGAGGGGAGGAGGAAGAAAGGGGGAGGGGGGAGAGGGAGGAAGAGAGGGGGGAGATGGGAGGAAGAGAGGGGGGAGAGGCGAAGAAAAGAGGGGGAGAGGGGAAGAAAAGATGGGGGAGAGGGGGAATAGGAAGAGAGAGGGTGAGGAGAGGAAGAGAGGGGGGGAGATAGAGGAAGAGAGGGGGGAGAGAGGATTAAGCGTAGGGGGAAGGGGAGAGGGGAGGAGGAAGAGAAGAAGGGGGGATGGCGATACAAGAGAGGGGGGAGAGGGGTCATGGGAGAAGGAAAACGTGGGAAGGGAGGGAGAGGGAAGGAAAGGGAACGAGCGAGGAGGTTGGGAAAGATTAAATGTAAGCAGCAATGTTGCACCAAGGCGAAGGTTGCAAGGGAAGGATGGGGGGTGCTAGGTGGGGGTTAGGTGGGGGGTGGAGAGCGGTGGAAGGTGTGTAAATTAGGTGAGAGAGAGAGAGAGAGAGAGAGAGAGAGAGAGAGAGAGAGAGAGAGAGAGAGAGAGAGAGAGAGAGAGAGAGAGAGAGAGAGAGAGAGAGATTGGAAGAAAGCACAAAAGGAAAGAAAGCGAGAGAAGAAAAGGGAAGAAGGACAAGAATCGAGATAAGAGAGGAGGGAGGAGAGGCCGCGTCGAGAGGAACACGCAACGTTGCATGTAACTCCGAATCCTCGCGCAATCCTTATTAAATTATTGATTCGAGTGTCATATAATCATATTTACATTTTTTTTTTCTCCTATATAAAGAGGGCCGATCCAGAAGCCTCGAAGACCGGAAGGCAGTTTTGAAAATACACTTCGAAAGATAACGAGGAGGGTTCCAACTCCCCCCCCCCTTCTCTCTCTCACTGTTCTCATCCTCTCTTTTCTCTTCTTTCCTCACCCTCATTCTCAACTACACCCTCACACTCACTCTCACCTCTACCTCTACCTGTACCTGTATCTCTACCTCTACCTCTACTTTCTCCTCGTCCTCTCCTCCTCCTCCTCCTCCTCATCCTCCTTTCTCCCTCCCCTCCTCTCTCCTCCCTCACCTTTCCCCCTCTCCTTCTCCCTCACTCATCCCCACCCTCACCCTCACCTTCTCCCTCACCCTCATCCTTCTCCCACACTCTCACCTTCTCCCTGACCCTCACCTTCTCCCTGACCCTCACCTTCTCCCACACTCTCACTTTCTCCCTCACCCTCACCCGCCTCCTCCCGCATCCCAGCGTCCAAGGAAGGGCATTAGGGGTGACCCCACTTTGGCTTTCTCGGCGGATATGGCCCTTATGGACACCGTAGAGGGTTGGCTCAATTTTCTGTAGTGCATTTTGCGCGAGTTTTTGCCTTTTTGTTGTTGTTGTTTTGTTTATATTGATTTGTCTCTGTAGGGTTTTGATGGATTAAATGCCCTCGACATTTATACGGGTATTTTTCCGGCGAATAATTGACAGTGACCGGTTACTTCATCTCCCTCTGCCCAATTTTTCGTTTAGGTTAGAGGTAGGGACGTGGAAGAGAGAGGGAGAGGGAGAGAAGGTGAAAGGGATCTATCTATCTATCTATATTATATATCTATTTATACCTATTTATCTCTCTCTCTCTCTCTCTCTCTCTCTCTCTTCTTTCTCTCTCTCTCTCTATATATATAATATATATTATATATATATATATATATATATATATATATAGAGAGAGAGAGAGGGGAGAGAGAGAGAGAGAGAGAGATAGGTTAAAGGGATCTATCTGTCTATCTATCTATCTATCTATCTCTCTCTCTCTATATATATATATGATATATATAATATATCTATATATATTTATATCTATGTCTCTCTGTCTCTCTCTGTCTCTATCTATCTATCTATCTATCTATCTGTCTGTCTATATATCTATATTTCTCTCTCTCTCTCTCTCTCTCTCTCTCTCTCTCTCTCTCTCTCTCTCTCTCTCTCTCTCTCTCTCTCTCTCTCTCTCTCTCCTCTCTCTCTCTCATTCTATATATATATATATATATATATATATATATATATATATATATATATATATATATATATATAAAGGCATTAGATGTATCACGTGGATACACACCTGGTCATTACGTCATCGCCGTGACCCAGCGTGACCTCTCCCTTCCACCTGCCTCTGCAATCAAGAGAGCGCGCGCGCGCACCTGCATCGCCGCTGCGGGAATCGGGAGCCAACAAATCCAGCCTATGTTTTTCGT
>NC_051389.1:56583927-56593927 GCF_015228065.2 Penaeus monodon | reverse complement strand
CCCCTCTTCCTTTTCTTCCCTCCCCTCTTTCTTCTCTTCCCTCCTGTCTACCTTCCGTTCTCCCCTTCCCTTCCCTTCCCTCCTGTCCCTTCGCTTCCCTTCCCTTCCCTTCCCATCCCTTCATTTCACTTCCTTCCCTTCCCTTCCCTTCCCATCCCTTCCCTTTCCTCCCCTCCCCTCCCCTCCTCTCCCCTCCCCTCCGTTCCCTCCCGTCTAAACTCCATCTCCAACCCTTTAGCCTCCCCTCATCTCCCGTTCTCTCTACTCTACTTGCACATTTTCAATCATGGAAAAATTGCGCTCGATTTGCAACACAGCAGACAGCTGCTAAGACCCCGTGAGCATTAATCATGGCCCTTGGTAGTGCCTGAGGATGGGGGGGTGGGGGTGCCTGAGGATAGGGGGAGAAGGGTGGGGGTGCCTGAGGATGGGGGGTGAAGGGTGGGGGGGTAAGGGTAGGGGAGAGTAGGGGTTCTGGCTCAATAGCAGAGCCTTGGGAGGTACTTGGCGGCTCTAGGGAGAGAGTGGCACACTGTGGCACTCGCGGTGGCAGCAATGGGAAGGAGGCAGAGTACGGCCATGCTCACTGGAGGCGGAAGGCATGAATGGGTGCCGAGAGGATTGGTGGCACTGACGAGGGGAAAGGGGAAGGCACTGGAGGGTTTGTGGCACTACTGGGGTGGGGAAGGGGGTGGGTGATAGGTGTGTGTGTGTGTGTTGGGAAGGGGTATAGGATAGCGATGCTTGGGTTGCTGTTTGGTTGGTGGCACTTTACTAACAACTATATTCGTGCGCGAAATTCGGTGGCACTCAATTTAAGTATCACAGTTAAGAGGTTGATGGATCTCCGCGTGGCACTCTCTGGGGCGCCTGGGAGGTGGCACGCGCTTTCGAAAAGGGGGGCTTTCCGTCGTGTGTGGCACAGTACCTAGAGGAGGGGGGGGGAGGAGGAGGAGGAGGAGGAGGAGAGGAGAGGAGAGAGGAGATGAGGAGTGGCAGGAGGAGAGAGGAGGAGGAGGGAGAAGAAGAAAAAACGAAGAGAGGACGAGAAGCCTCGTGCCGCAGATAGGGGAAGAGGGGAGAAACGGAGGAGGAAGAAAGAGGGGGAAGAGGAAAATGGGAGTGAATGGGAGGTTGTCATAAGTTGGTTGATGGGGGGAGGGGGAGGGGATAGGGAGGGGGAGGGGGGGGCGTCATATCAACGAATGGGGCGTCTCTTGAGGCCCTGTGAGGCATGGCACTCCGCCAGTGCGAGCGGCATTATCTTCCCTCCAGACCTTCCCTGGTCAGATGACATGACCTCCTTTGACCTCCGTTTCCCTTTTCCTCTTCTCCCCCCCCTACTCCCTACCCTTCTGCCTCCCCCCTCCCACCTGCTCATCTGCCTTTCCCCCACCTGCTCTTAAGCGTCCCCCCCCCCCCCCTCATTCCCCTGCTGTCTGCCTCCCCCTTCCCTTCTCCCTTTCCCCCCCTCCCTTCTCCCTCCCCCACTCCCCTGCTCTCTGCCTCCCCCCCCTTTCCCTTCTGCCTTCCCCCTCCCACCTCCCCTGCTCTCTGCCTCCCCCCCCCCCCCCTTCGTGCCTGCGTTGAACACGGAGATTCGTATACGAGGAGAGGAAAGGATAAACGAAGGATGAAGCGTTGATAATGGAATGCTAAAGGGAAGGAGATGGGGAAGAGAAGAGAAGAGGAGGAGGAGGATGAAAAGGAAGAGGAAGAAGGCGAGGACTAAAGGAGGTGAATGACTAGATGGAGGATCCGGAAGCGGAAAGTAGAGATAAATTGAGAATCAAAGGAAGAGGAAGATTAGGGAAGGAGGAGGAAGACAGGAGGAAGAAGAAGAAACAGATGAGGGGGAAACGAAGGGAGAGGAGGAGAGAAGGGAGGAAAAGGAGGGAAGAGAGGGAAGGGAAGGAAGAGAGGGAAAGGGAGGAAGAGGAGAGAGGAAAGGAGGGAACAGGGAGGATAGAGAGAGCAAGGCTGGCAGAGAGGGAGGGCAAGGGGAGGAGGGGGAGGAATTAAGAGTGGGGGGGGGAGGGGGCGATGGGGAAAGCTTAAATGCACCCATTACCAAAAGTTAAGCACGAAAGCGTCCCATCACCCGCGCTAATACAGGTAAGACCCCCGAGCGCCAGGACATCTAAAGATAAGATCTCGTCAGAAGGAAAGGGAAGGAAAAGGAGAGAAGGAAAGGAAGGGGAAAAGGGGAGAGAGAGAGAGAAAAAAAGATTGTCCTTTTAACCGCCTCGAGCTTAAGGCAGGCAGGTCGATCTTCATCTCCGCGAGAGTGATGATAAATCTGATTTTTTTTTTCTTTTTTTTTGCGGGGGGGAGGGAGTTGGGGGGGATATTTCGTTTTTTTTTTGTGTATGTTTTTTTTGTTTGTTTTTATTTCTCTTCTCTCTATCTCTATTTCTCTCTCTCTCTCTCTCTCTCTCTCTCTCTCTCTCTCTCTCTCTCTCTCTCTCTCTCTCTCTCTCTCTCTCTCTGTGTGTGTGTGTGTGTGTGTGTGTGTGTGTGTGTGTGTGTGTGTGTGTGTGTGTGTGTGTGTGTGTGTGTGTGTGTGTGTGTGTGTGTGTGGCGTGTGCATGGGCGTGTGTGTGTATCTATCTATCTATCTATCTACGTTTATATGTCTGTGTATCTATCTATCCTTATCCCCCCCCCCCTCTCTCTCTCTTTTCTCTCTCTCTTCTTCTTTCCTCTCTCTCTTTTCTCTCTCTCTTCTCTCTCTCCCCTCCTCTCTCTCTCCTCTCTCTCTCCTCTCTCTCTCTCTCCTCTCTCTCTCTCTCTCTCTCTCTCTCTCTCTCTCTCTCTCTCTCTCTCCCCCCCCCCCCTCCTCCTCCTCTTACCCTCATAACCGCGAGGATTCCTTTGAGTGATTTTCTGAAGATAAAAAAAAAACTCAGCTCTCGGGCTTAGAACCTCTTAAGATTATATATTAGGGGAATAAGATGCGTGATAAACTTTTCCATTTCCGAAAATCAGAACACGTCCTGAAATGGAAGTATTTTTAGAAAATGTATAATGCATTGCGCACACGCACGCGGACGCACGCACTCACATGCGCACACGCACATGCACATGCACATGCACACGCACATGCACATGCACATGCACATGCACACGCACATGCATAAGCGCGCGCACGCGCGCGCACACACACACACACACCACACACACACACACACACACACACACACACACACACACACACACACACACACACACAAAAAAAAAAAAAAAAACGCACATCAAGATAATCACAGTAAACGATTGATAACGATAAATAGGATGATGATGATAGATAAATAGATAAAGGAAACAAGAGCCACGGCAATAGGGTACTGCAGATGCTTAAGTCGCTCTATCGGGGGGGGGGGGGGTGCAGTGGCGAGCGGGACGTGGGCGGAAAATGGCCGTAGATTTTGCAGGGGTCAGAGGGGGGGGTTAGGGGTGGGGAGAGGGGAGTTGGGGTTGGGGAGAGAGGGGTTTGGGGTGGGGTGAGGAGAGTGGGGGTTGGGGTGGGGGGGGAGATAAAGCCGGGAATGAGGGAGTTAAAGGGATTGAGGAGTGAGAAAGGGGGGGGGGGAGAAGGAGGGAGCTGAGAGAAAACACAACAAAAAGGGGGGGGGGATCGCCGCGTAGGGGGTTGGTGAGGGGAGAAAGAGAGAATGGGGAGGGGAGGGGAGAGAGCGAAAGTAGGATTTTTTAGGGGGTAATGGGGTGAATATAGTGTTTAATCTTTTTTTTTTCTTTTTCTTTTTCTTGAGCTCTTTCTCCTCCTCCTCTCCCTCCTCCTCCTCCTTCTTCTTCTTCGTCTTCTTTTTCTGTTCATTTTTCTTCTTTTTCTTCTTTTTCTGTTTCTTCGTCTTCGTCTTCGTCTTCGTCTTCGTCTTCGTCTTCGTCTTCGTCTTCGTCTTCTTCTTCTTCTTCTTCTTCTTCTTCTTCTTCTTCTTCTTCTTCTTCTTCTTCTTCTTCTTCTTCTTCTTCTTCTTCTTCAATTATTCTAACCTGCTATGCCTTCTTTCGGAATTTTTAGACGAGAAAGCGTTTGTGTTTCCGAATAGAGACTAAGGGAAGGAAGGAAGGAAGGGAGAGAAAGAGAGAGGGAGAGAGGGAGAGAGAAAGGGGGGGGGAGAGAAGAGGGAGATAAAGGGGAAATAAGAGTGGAGTGAACTGTGCAGAAGAGGGGATTAGTAAGGAATGGAGTGAGGGGAGAAAGGAAGGAGGGGGAGGAGCAGGTAGCAGCAGATAAAGGGGGAGGAGGAGGGAGAGAGAGGGGGTGCCAGGAGAGGAGGAGGGGGAGGGAGAGGGAGAGAGGGGGGTGCCAGGAGAGGAGGAGGGGAAGGGGGAGGGAGGGATAGAGGGGGTGCCAGGAGAGGAGGAGGGGAAGGAGGAGGAGGGGGAGGAGGAGGAGGAGGAGAGAGGGGGTGCCGGGAGAGGAGGAGGGAGAGAGGGGGTGCCGGGAGAGGAGGAGGGGAAGGAGGAGGTGGGGGGGTGAGGGGGATTTGGAAACCGTGCTCATCCACACGGAATGACGGGGGGAGCATGGTGTAAATTGATTTATCTCAGCAACGAAGGCTTTTTCATGTTTTAGAATTCAATAAAACCGGTCAGGTGGCGATGGGGGAGGGAGGAGGGGGAAGGGGAGGGGGAGGGAGTAGGGCGGTGGAGAAGCGAGAGTGAGAGAGAGCGAAGGAGAGTGATAGGATGAGAGAGGGAGAGGGAGAGGGAGAGGGAGAGGGAGAGAGGGAAAGAGAGAGAAGAAAGAAGAGAAGAGAAGAGGAGAATCAGAATCGGAATGAATTTGAACGCCTCCCCCCCCAAAAAAAAAAAAAAGTATTTATAAGTAATATAATATAAAATAAACACAAATAAAATAAAGCAAACAAGAGAGAGAGCGAGAGAGCGAGAGTGAGAGAGAGAGAGAGAGAGAGAGAGAGAGAGAGAGAGAGAGAGAGAGAGAGAAAAAGAGAAAGAGAGAGAAACAGTACTTGTTAAGCAAAGAAGCATTGGCTAAGTTAATAAGAGAAAGGGAGAAAGAAGGGAGGGGCAAAGGGGGAAGGGAGGAGGTAAGGCAGGTGTTTATCTAACATTTTGGGCCAATTTCCGCTGAAGGTGTGAAGCTCATTTGCATAAAGAAAAGATATGTATATATGATTTTTTTTTTCTTTTGAGTTTCCCGGCAAGTCCCTCTGTTCTGTTTATTAAGAGTAAGATGGAAAAGTTGAATGGTCATATTATTTTTTTCTTCTATTTACTTTGCATTTCATTTATTTTGGATGGTTTCTTTCCTTTTCGTTCTCTCTCTCTCTCTCTCTCTCTCTCTCTCTCTCTCTCTCTCTCTCTCTCTCTCTCTCTCTCTCTCTCTCTCTCTCTCTCTCTCTCACACACACACACACACCACACACACACACACACACACACACACACACACACACACACACACACACACACACACACACACACACACACACACACCGTTCCCCACGTACGTACTGTATACATTCCAACCCACAATGTAGTTACGCCAGATTCTTTCACCCTTGCAGTGTGTACCCTCACAAAAATCTCTTGCCCTCACTTTCACTATCATTTCCCTCTCGCCCGTGCTTTCATACGTGCCATCCAACCCCTTGCAATTTCGCCAATCGCCCCCTCTTCCACTCCTCCCCATCGTCTCCCTCTCCCTCTTTCTCTCTCTCTCTCTCCTTTCTCTCTCTCTCTTTTTCTCTCTCCAGCTTTCTCTCTCCTTTCTCTTTCTCTCTCCTTTCTCTTTCTCTCTCCTTTCTCTTTCTCTCTCCTTTCTCTTTCTCTCTCTCCTTTCTCTTTCTCTTCTCCTTTCTCTTTCTCTCTCTTTCTCTCTCCTCCTCTCTCCTCTCCTCTCCTCTCCCCTCTCTCCTCTCCACTTTTCTCCGTCCCCTTATCTCCCCTCCCACGTCACATCCTTTATATGTACATTTTCTTTTTTATCTTCCCCTTTCTCTCTCCTCTTTTAGTTATGTGTCTTTCTCATTTTTTTTTCTTTTTTGTTTGTTTCTTCGTCTCTCTCTTCCCTTTCCTCTTTCCCTCTTTCCCTCCCTTACCCCTCTCTCTCCCTTCCTTCTCCCTCCCTCCCTGCATCCCTCCTTCCCTCCCTCCCTCCTTCCCTCCCTCCCTCCCTCCCTCCCTCTATCCTTCCCTCCCCCCTCCCTCCCTCCCTCCCTTCTTTTCTTCCCCCCCACTTCCCCCCACCTCTCCCCTCCACCCCCCCTCCACCCTCCATCCCCCAAACCTTTTAACCAACAAGATAATCGTAACAGTTTGTTAAAAAGAAAAGAAGAGAAAAAAGGTGATGATTGATAAAAGGTAAAGAAAGAAAGAAAGAAAAAAGATTGTTAAAAATGAAAAAAGGTGAAGATTGTAAAAAAAAGAAAAAGAAAAAAAAAGGTGAAGATTGTTAAAAAAAGAAAAAGAAAAACGGTGAAGATTGTTTAAAAAAAAGGAAAAATGTGAAGATCGTTAAAAAAAAGAAAAAAGAGAGAAAAGAGTGAAGATTGTTAAAAAAAGAGAAAAAAGAGTCGAAGATTGTTATCTCTCGAAATCCAAAGGGGAGGTGGTATTGAGTCGAGAGATTAGGGGCGGGCAGGTGCGAAATTACGGTATTATTTAAGGCGCCTTAGAACCGCTTTTTTGTTTTTGTGTAGTACTTGTAAAGGGGTATGAAGGGGGGGGGGGTTGTTTTTGTTTTTGTTTGGGAGGGGGTGAAGGGGGGGGGTTGTTTTTGTTTTGGTGGAGGGGGGGTGAAGGGGGGGTTGTTTTTGTTTTGGTTTGGGAGGGAGTGAAGGGGGGAGGGTGTTTCGGTGTTGGTCGGGGATGGGGGAGGGGAGAGGGAAGGGTTAGAGGTGTGGAGGGGGAAGGTGGATGGGGAGGAGAAGGGGTGGGGATGGTGTGTGTGTGTGTGTTTTTTTTTTTTTTTTTTTTTTTTGCTTTGCTTTTTATGTTTTTTTTTTCCTTCTTGTTTCTCTCTTATTATCCCTTTCTCCCCCTTTCATTCTCACCTCATCTTCTCACCCTATCTCTCCCTATCCTCCGTTTATCATCTCCTTTCTTCCCTCACCCTTACTTTACATTACTTTACTCCGTCCGTACCCAGTCTCTCCTTTCCTCCCCCCCACCCCCTTTCCTCCCCCCACCCCATTTCCTCCCCCCCAACCCCTTTCCTCCCCCCCACCCCCTTTCCTTCCCCTTCCCCTCCCTCCCTCCCTCCCTCCCTCCCTCCCTCCCTCTCAGTCCCTCGTAGCAGATGAGGGCGCGGCTGGAGGAGCAGTAGCGAACACCACCTCCTCCTCCTCCTCCTCCTCCTCCTCCTCCTCCTCCTCCTCCTCCTCCTCCTCCTCCTCCTCCTCCTCCCCCTCCCCCTCCCCCTCCTTCTTCTTCTTCACCACCACCTCTCACCACCACCGCTACCTCCTCCTTCTACACCACCTCCTCCTCCACCTCCACCTCCACCTCCACCTCCACCAGCTCGCATGAAGCACCGCCCTATAGCGCCCGCTCTATAACTCTGCGAGATGGATCCCCCCCGTCAGGCGAGACGCAGTTACACAAATGGCCGGCATCCCTCCCGCGAGCGCGCCTTCGCCTGCTCAGGGGACACCTACATCCCGCACACGCCCTCTGGGGAGGAGGGTGGGGGATGGGGTGGAAGGGGGAGGGTGGGAGAGAGGTGGGAAGGGGGTGGGGGCGGAGGAGGGATTAAAGGGAGGGGGGTGGGAAGGGGGTGGGAGGGGGAGGCTGGGAGAGAGGTGGGAAGGGGGTGGGGGGAAGGAGGGATTAAAGGGAGGGGGGTGGGAAGGGGGTGGGGAGGAAGGAGGGATTAAAGGGAGGGGGGTGGGAGGGAAAAGGAGAAAGGGAGGAGTGTGGGAGAGGGGGAGAGAAACGAATGGGAGACGAAAGGGAATGGAAGAGAGGTGAAAGAGGGTGGGAAGGAAATAGAAGAAGTGAAAGGAGGGAGTGGGAGAGGCTTGGATAGGGTGAGGATCGAAGGAGGGGATGAGGAGAGTATGAGAGGAGGAGGAAGAGGAAGGAGAAGGAAACGATTGCGATTTTTTGACGAACAGGAAGAATGAAGAGACGAGAAGAGAGTAAGAAAAAGAGAAGAGAGCAAAAGGAGAGCAAAAAGAGAGATGGGAGAAGGCAGGAGAGAGAGCTAGGCTAAGAGTAGGCCGGAGTGAAATTAGCGTACTGGGAGTTGAAAACGCAAAAGCCGAGAGTGGGCGAGGAACTCGATTAGTGCTCAGGGATTTAGCGGAGATTAGAAGAGGAGGCCAGCGAGGGGGAGGGGGGGGATGGGGGAGGGGGAGGGGGGAGGGGGAAAGGGTGGAGGCCCCGCAGGGTGGGGGGGGAGGAAGGGGGGGGGTGGGGGGGGGGAGGAGGAGGGGGTGGGGGAGGAAGGGGGAGGAGGAAAAAAGGGGGGAGGGGGAAGGAGAAGGAGAAGAAGAAGGAGGGGGTGGGGGTGGGGGGGGGAGGGTGGGGAGGGGGAAAGGGTGAGGAAAGGGTGGAGGGGGGGGGGGGGGGGGGGGAAATAAAAAAATGGGGGGGGGGGGGGGGGAATTAAAGGGGGGGGGGGGGGGGGGGGGGGGGGGTTTTTTTAAAAATTTTTTTTTCCTTTTTTTTTAAAATTTTTTTTTTTTCCCCTAGGGGGGGTTTTTTTCGAACCCCCCAAAAAAAAAGGTGGGGAAAGGGAAGGGAAAGGGAAGGAAGGAAAAAGGTAAAGGAAAAGGGGAAAAGGAGGGGGTAGGGTTTTAATTGTTTTTTTTCTTTTTTTTTTTTTTTTTTTTTTTCCCCTCTTTTTTTTTTTTTTTAAAATTTTAAAAATTTTTTTCCTTTTTAATTTATTTTTTTATTATTCCTTTGAAAATTTGTTTTCCCCCCCCGGGGGGTTTTTTGTTTTTTGGGATTATAATTCTTCTTTTCTCTTTAACTTAAATAGATAAAAAAAAAGGAGAAAAAAAATTTTTTTTGGTTTTCCCCCCACCCCACCCCCCCACCCCACCCCCCCTTCTCCCCCCCCCCCCCCCCCTTCCTCTTCCTTTTTTTTTTTCCCCCCTTCTTCTCTTCTGTTTTTCTCCCCACCCTTTTAAACAGTTTCTCGTTCCTTCTCTCTTCTCCCCCCTTCTTTCTTTTCCCCTTCCCCCCCCCCTGCCTCCCCCCCCCCTACTCCTCCACTCCCCAATCCCCCAGGTCTCCAGTCCCCACTTTCTTCTCCTACTCCCTCGTCCCACTCCCCATTACTCCACTCCTTCACTCCCCTCTCCCCCACTCCTCCTCCCTTCTCCCCCCCCCCCCCCCACCCCTCTCCCCCCACTCCTTTCTCTCTTGCATCCCTTTCCCCTCTCCATAAACGGCATATAAACCCTTTGTATCCCATCAACCCTTACAAGGTAATATTAAGGTCACGTAGGGTTTGCGTGGGTCCCTAGGGGGAAAAAGGGGGGAAGGGAGGGATGGGGGGAAATGGAGGAGGGGGGAAGGGAGGGAGGAAGGGAGGGGATGGGAGGGAGGAAGGGAGGAGATGAGGGGAAGGGGAAGAGATGGGGGGGAGTAGATGGGAGGGAGAGAGGGAGGAGAAGGGAGGGAAAAAGGAAAGAGATGTGAGGGATATGGGAGAGAGGAGGAGGAGGGAGAAGAGAGAAGGGGAAGCAGATGGGAGAGAGAAGAGAAAGGAGAGAGAGAAAGAAAAAAAGAAAGGGAAAACAGGAAAAGGGGGGGAAAAAGGGCAGGGAAGTGGGGGTGGGGATTAACAATTGAATTGAACTGCAGAGGAAGCTCGGAAGAAGGAAGAAAGAGAGGGGAAAGAAGAAATGGAGAAATAAATGGAGATGGATTAATGGAAGGATAGGTGAAGGGGAGGGAGGGGAAGGGGGGAGGGGGAGTTGATGAAGGCTGTTGGCGTCAAGGGAAAAGGAAAAGTTAGACAAGGATAGAGAGGGAGGGGGAAGAGGGAGTGGGAAAA
>NC_051389.1:56574588-56583827 GCF_015228065.2 Penaeus monodon | reverse complement strand
TCGTGCGACGCATAACACTGTCCACAACTATGACTTGGAATCTGCAATGGAAATTACGATATCAAGGGAACTGTTGTGGGAATGAGGAGGAGGAGGAAGAGGAGGAAGAGGAGGAGGAGGAGAGGGGAAGAGGAGAAGAGGAGAGAAGGAGGTGGAGGGGAGGAGGGAAGGAGGAGAGGAAGGGAGGAGGAGAGAGGAGGGGGGAGGAGAGGAGGAGGTGGGGAGGAAGAGGAGGATGGAGGAGGAGGAGTGGAGGAGGAGGAGGAGGAGGAGGAGGAAGAAGAAGAAGAGGCGGAGGAGGAGGAGGAAGAGGAGGAGTCAGACTGACTGACTGACTGTTTACTGACTGGCTGTTTGACTGACATACACAGACAGACAGAGGGGACGATTAGACACAGCGGAAGGAGACTAACGATAGACTTAGAATTAGGATGAAAGCGCATTACTCTCGCCGGGACAAGGATTACCAGGACAGGTCGCTTCGTTAAAAAAAAGAAAAAATCCTTCTCTCTTTTTCCTTTCCTTTTTATTCTCTCTTTGTCTCTGTCTCTTTTTGAATTTTCCTTTCATTTTGGCGTAAGAGTTGATTATTATTTTTACTTCCCGGCTGCGAGGACAGTCCGCGGGAAGTGTTCTAATCAAGTGTTTTAATCCGATTTTAAGATGTGATTGGGAATGAGGGGGGGGGGAGGGGGGAGAGGGAGGGAGGGGAGAAGGAGAAGGAGAGGGAGAGGGAAAGGGAGAGGGAGAGGAAGGGAGAGGGAGGGAGGGGAGGGAAGGAGACGAAGGAGAAGGGAAGTAGAGGAGGAGGAGGGAGGAGAGAAGGAAAGGAGAAGGAGAAGGAGAAGGAGAAGGAGAGGGAGGAGAAGAAGGAGAAGGAGAGAGAGAGAAAAAGCGTAAGGAGAGGAGGAAGAGGTTGAGAGAGGAAGGGAGGGGAGAAAAGGAGAAAGAGAAAAATGAAAAGAGAAAGTTCAAGAGAGGCAGAACTCAAGGAAAGGAGGAGGAAGAGATGGAGAGAGAGGGATAGGGAGGGGAGAAAGAGGGAGAGAGAGGAAGCGAAAGAGAAGGCAATTAAGAAGAGAGAAACCACAGCATCCGATAAGGAATAACCGAAATAGAAAATAAGAAAAGACACACCAATGATAATCTCGCAGACGCCCGGCCGCCCATGGATCATCCTCAAGTGACTCTTAAAGGATGAGCGAGGGAAGGGGCGGGAGGGAAGGAAGAGGAGAGGAGAGGGGGAGGAAAGAGGAGGGAGAAGGAGAATGGGGGGGGAGGGGAGAAGAGGGAGAAGAAGGGAGGAGGAGGAGAGGGAAGGAAGGAGGTTGTGGGGGGATGGGAGGAGAGGGGAGGGGAGTGGGGCAACGAAGGGGGAAGGGGGGGGGGAGGAAGGGGGGCAGGGAAGGGGGGGTGGGGAGATGGGTTGGGGAGGGAGTGTGCCCTGGAGAGGAGGAAAAGGAGGGAGGGGGGGTGATGGGACAGTGTGGCTGGAGGCACGCGGTGGCACCTGGGTGTTGGGGGGGGGGGGCATTCAAGTGCCACGTGCTGCCTCCTTTTTCCCTTCGCTTCGCCGACATTGGGATGTGTGTTGTGTCGTGGGTGGGGGAGGGGGAGGCTTTTTTTTTTTTTTTTTTTTTTTTTTTTTTTTGTGTGTGTGTGTGTGTGTGTGTGTGTGTGTGTGTGTGTGTGTGTGTGTGTGTGTGTGTGTGTGTGTGTGTGTGTGTGTGTATACTCTCTCCTCTCTCTCCTCCCTCCTCCATCCTCCCTCCACACTCCCCCCTCATTCTCCTCCCTTCTCTCTCCCTCATCTCTCCACACTCCCCCCTTCCACTTCCTCCCTTCCCTTCCCTTTCCCTCTCTTCATCTCCCTCTCTTCTCCCCCACCCCTTTCCCCCCATCCACCCACCCCCCACCCTCACTGAAGTATATCTAGAACCGAGTCCGTCCGCCATTGTACGAGTGGAGGGGGGGGAGGGGAGAGGGGAGAGGGGAGAGGGGGGGGTTGAGGTTCGCCTATTTTGGACCTTGATAAACCCTTTCAAACGGATGGATTGGATTCCCGCGCTGGTGGTGGAGTGGGCAGCAGCGGGTGGGGAGTTGGGGGGTTGGGGAGAGGTTGGGGGGTTGGGGAGAGGGTGGAGAGGTTGGGGAAGAGGGTGGGAGAAGTTGGAGGGGTTGGGGGAGGAAGTGCAGAAGTTGGAGTGAAAGAGGGTTGGGGAAAGGGTTGGGGAATGGGTAGAGGGTGGAGGGGATGTAGAGCGTAGAGGGGTTGGGGGGAGAGGGGGGCGGGCTTAGGGTGAAGGTGGTGGGGGAGGAGGTGAGGTATAGTGGGGGGGGGCGGAGGTGGAGTAGTGGATAAAAGTGGGTAAAAAGAAACACATGAGTATACATTCTCTTTCTTCTCCTATCTATTTATCTATCTATCTGTCTATCTATCTATCTAATCTATTAGACTCCTATATAACTGTCTATCTCTCTTTCTTTCTTTCTTGTGTCTGTTCACTTGCATGATTATCTGTGCAAACCTCATTACCATGAGAATAATTTTCATTTTTTATGATAAATATTTCATCATCAATTAACATCATCCTTATCATCAATTATCTTATAACGTTTCCTTCCTTCGTTCGCATTGTTGATACTTTCTCCACCTCCCTTTTGTTAAAAGGAGTAGGAAAGGAAGGGGAAACGGGGAATGAAAGAAGGAAAGACAGCTCATTTTGCTGCCAATCGAAGGTCGTAAAATGCAGAGTCCTGTGCATTTTATTGTCGTCTGATCGCCATTTTATTCCTGATTGGGGGAGAGGGAGGGGAATAGAGGGGAGAGAGAGAGAGAGGTGGGTGTCTGGATACGTGGATGAAGGTGGGGGTTGGTGGGGGTTGGGGGAGGGGGGATAGAGGGGAGAGCGAGAGCGAGAGCGAGAGAGAGAGCGAGAGCGAGAGCGAGAGCGAGAGCGAGAGCGAGAGAGCGAGAGCGAGGAGAGAGAGAGAGAGAGAGAGAGAGAGAGAGAGAGAGAGAGAGAGAGAGAGAGAGAGAGAGGTGGGTGTCTGGAGATGTGGATGAAGGTGGGGGTTGAGGGGAGAGAGAGAGAGAGAGAGAGGTGGTTGTCTGGAGACGTGGATGAGGGTGGGGGTTGGTGAGGTTGCAGTGCGTTACTCATTTGTTTTTGTCGGGATGTGTATGTGTGTGGATTGGCTGTGTTCAAAGCGGGTTCAAAGGTGTTCAGTCTGTTGAGTCAGGCTGACTGGTAGATAGAGAAGGAGGCGATGGTTCTGCCGCATACATAAACGTGTGCGCACGTGCGCGCATACATACACATACGCACACCTGGTTGTGCGCACGCGCGCACCTCGACGCCACCCACCCTACCAACTTGAAATCCCAAAGCATCCTGAGGAATATATCAATTTTCCCCCCGGAAGGAGGAGGAGAAGGAGGAAGAAGGAGAAGGAGAAAGAGAAAGATAACGATGAAAAGCGAAGAGAAAAGACCGAGAAAGAGTAAGGCGCAGGGAGAAGAGGAAATGGAGGAGAAGGAGGGGGAGGAAGACGCTTAAGAATCAGCAAGAAACGTAGAACCCGAAAGAGGGACGAGAAAGGGAGAAACGTGTAAGAGGAACAAGCGAGGGAAAGAACAATGAGCTATGGAAAGGGAAAGAGGAGACAGAGGTGAAGGGCAGACGACGGAGGAAGGAAGAAGCGGGGAGCAAGGGAGCGAGGAGGAGCGAGAGCAAGGCGACCGACTTGAGGTCCAGCCAAAGCTAGCGAATAATGCCGCTTCCTTTGTGACGACGCTGGAGCCGGCCCTGTGTCGGGGGGGGGGGGGGGGCATGGGGAGGGGAAGGAGGGGGACGAGGAGGAGGACGGAGAATGGGTGGAGGAGGGAGGGAGGGAGGGAAGGAGGAAGGAGGAAGGGAGAGGGGAAGGGAGGGAAGAGGAGGAGGAAGGGAAGAGGAGGAAGGGAGAGGAAGAGGAGGAGGAGGAGGAGGAAGGGAGGGAAGAGGAGGAGGAGGAGGGAGGGAAGGAGAAGGAGAAGGAGGAGGGACGGCAAAGGAAGGAAAAGGAAGGGGGAGGAATTGTATTGGATTCGGAGGGGTGTGGGGTGGGGTGGGGGTTTGACGGGGAGGGGGGGTTGGTAGGTAAATGGGGGAAGGGGGGGGGGAAGGGCAAGTGGACGCCCAGGAGCTTAACCGGAGCGGAATTATTGTCATTTTTATTCTCCGTTTTTATTAGATCTATTGATGTATTTGCCTTTATCATTTTCAAATCTTAACCTCTTGTTTTTCTTTCTTTTTTTCTTGTTTTTCTTTCTGTTTGCGATGATTTGTCTGTTCGTCTTACCAATTTATTTTTAGTGTTTTGTTTATTTGTTTATTTTTTTGTATTGTAATGTTTTTATGTTATTTGATGTTCATTATGAATGTTACTGCACTTTTTAAAATTTTGTTGATGTTATGATGATGATGATGATGATTGCCAGTTGCTATGTATACATCCTATCCTTATTATTTTTTTCATTCTTCATCTTCTTCTTCTTCTTATTATTATTATTATTATTATTATTACTGTTGTTATTGTATTAATATTTATTACAGTTTTGTTGTATTTATTATATAATTTTTAATATCTTCTGGATTTGATGTTTTGGCCTTGGATGTCAGGAAGAGGAAGAAAAAGAGGGGAAGGGAGGGGAAAGGGGAGGGGAAAGGGGGGGGGCGCTAGCGGAAGAACCTCCGGAGGTAAAAATATTTCGAACCGGATTCAATCTTATCCGAATTTCTCGCTACTTCTCTGGGTGGCGAGACGTCGCCGCCGCCAGATTCCGAGATCGTGTGTGTGTGTGTGTGTGAACGCGCGTGTGTGCGTCTGGAAGTGTCGACGGTTGTTGTGCGTGTGGCGAAGGGGGAAGGGGGGGGTGTACGTGTGTTAAAGGGGTGGAGGTTATTGTTATTATTATTGTTTTTATTATTATTATTGTTATTATTATTGTTATTGTTGTTATTATTGTTGTTATTATTGCTGTTGTTATTATTATTATTATTATTATTATTATTATTATTATTATTATTATTATTATTATTATTATTAATATATATATATATTTTTTTTTACTAATATTATTATTTTTACTATTACTATTACTATTACTATTACTTATTTAAGTTATTTACATTATTATTGTTAATTACAAGAATATTTACATTATTATTGACATTATTATTGATAAAATTATTATTGTTATAATCATCATCATCATCATAATCATCATTATTTATTATAATTATTACTATTGCCATAATCCTTCTCATCAACTCGTCCGTTTCCTCTTATTCCAGGCTTCGGTTTCGTGACCTTTGAGAGCGAAGATGTTGTGGACAAAGTGTGTGAGATTCACTTTCACGAAATCAACAACAAGATGGTGAGTACAGTGTTCGAATGTGACGCAGACTCTGGCGGTTGGCTGTTTGATAGTGAGGTTTAATGAGGAGTGAGAATGAGTGTTCTGTTTCGTATGTTTTTTTTTAATTCGATTTTTTTTATTGGGTTGTGAGTTGTGATGGTGAAAGTATGTTGTTGTTGATAGTGTGTGTTTTTTTTTTTTAATAGAAAATTTCGTTACTATTATGGTGAGAGCGTCAGTATGGTGTTTTAGATGGGATGGTTTGTGAAGCATTGTTTGTATTCGAATCTTTGAGGCGTGTGTGTTTATTTGTGCGAATATGTGTATGTATATAGATTGTATTAATTGTGTGTGTGTGTGTGTGTGTGTGTGTGTGTGTGTGTGTTGTGTGTGTGTGTGTGTGTGTGTGTGTGTGTGTGTGTGTGTGTGTGTGTGTGTGTGTGTGTGTGTGTGTGTGTGTGTTTATTTGTGCGAATATGTGTATGTATATAGATTGTATTAATGTGTGTGTGTGCGTGCGTGCGTGCGTGCGTGTGTGACGTATTTTATGATTTATTTCGGGACGATTCAGTTCCATTTTATTATTGAATGCCGTCTTTCGTGATTTATTTTGATGTTAGGTGTTTCCTCTCTACCCCCCGCCCCTCCCTCCCTCCTCTCTCCCTCTCTCCCTCTCTCCCTCTCTCCCTCTCTCCCTCCCTCCCTCCCTCCCTCCCTCCCTCCCTCCCTCCCTCCCTCCCTCCCCCTCCCCCCTCCCCCCTCCTCCTCACACCATCCCCTAATGTGTCTTCTCTTACCTCCCCCCCTCCCCCCACCCCTCCTTCGCCCATCTAACCAATGCCTTATGCCGGATATAGGCGCCCCGACGATGTCTTACACCGGAGCAGGACAGTTTTGCCTTCCCCCCTCCCCTCCCCCTCTCCCTCTCCCTCTCGCTCCCCCCCCTCCCTTCCTCCTTCCACCCTTCTCCTCCTCCTCCCTCCTCTCTTCTCTTCCCCTGCTCCCTCGTGTCCTTCCTCGGCTGCCTTCCTCTTCGTATTGCTCTTCCCCTTTCGCTCGCTCCTCCTTTCACTTCTCTCTCTATCCCTCCCCTCCCAATAAATCCCTCCCCATCTCTCCCCCATTTCTTCCCCATCTCTCCCCTCCGTCCCATCCCCAATCCCTCCCTTCCTCTCCCCACCCCAAACCCTCCCTCTCCCCATCCCACCCCAAACCCTCCCCTTTCCCCATCCCACCCCAAACCCTCCCCTTCCCCATCCCACCCCATCTCTTCCCTCCGCCCTCTCCCCACCCCCAACCCCCTTCTAGCTACGTTGATAGATTACATGTACCTAAAAGGGAGAGGGATCTCAATGGGAGAGGTATGGCGACCGGGTATGGCAGCCGTATCAGGAATACGCGACGTTCCATTTCTCCGGTAACCACAGGGAGGGGGGAGGGGGTTGGGGGAGGAGAGAGGGGGGAGAGGGTTGGGGGAGGAGAGAGAGGGGGAGGGGGTTGGGGAGGAGAGAGAGGGGGGAGGGGGGTGGGGGAAGAGAGAGAGGGGGAGGGGGTGGGGATTGGGAGAGAGAGAAAAAGAGACAGAAAAAGAAAAAAGAAAAGAGAAAAAGACAAAAAACGAGAGAAAGAAAGAGAGAAACAAGAGAAAGAAAGGAAGAGAGAGGACAAGGAGAGAAAAAGAGAAAAAACGAGAGAATGAGAGAATGAGCTTAGTTGAGGAGACGGGAGGAGAAGAGCTCTTAGGCGAGGGGAAATGGAGGTGACATATGATGATACCGATGGGGTGGGTCTTGGTCTGGCAGTCCTCAGTAGACAATATCCCGGTGTTAGGAATAAAGGGGAAGAGGAGAGGAAAGGAGGGGAGAGGGGAAGAAGAGAGGACAGGGAAGGGTGCGAGAGGGGAGGAGGGGATAAAGGAAGGGAGAGGGGAAGAGGGGAGGACAGGAAGGGAGAAGGGGAGCGAGGAGGGAAGGGAGGGAGAGGGGAAGAGGAGAATTGAAGGAGGGTGAGGGGGAGCGGAGGAGGAAAGGGAAGTAGAGGGGAAGAAGAGAGGAGAGCGAGGGACAGAGGAAACGAGGAAGATAAAAGGACAAGAGGAGAGAAAATGAGAATGGAAGGGACATGGAAGAAAGGCAGGGGAGGGAGCAAGGAGAGAGATGATGAAGAGCAGGAGCAGGGGAAGGGATAGGGGGGGGGAGGGGGAGAAAGAGGGGAAAGCGAAAATGTCTCGTAGTTGAGAACTGCTGCTTGATGGAGGAAAGGGAAGCGCCTCGACCCCTCGCGATAAGGATATGAGTCTTCTTTGGTTTCTGAGGGGAAGAGGGAGAGGGAAAGAAACAGAGGGAGAAGGAGAGGGAAAGAGAATAATAATAATGAGAAGGAGAGGGGGAGAGAGAGAGAGAGAGAGAGGGGGAGGGAGAGAGAGGAGAGAGAGAGAGAGAGGAGAGAAAAGAGAGAGAGAGAGAGAGAGAGGGAGGTTGAGAGGGAGGGAGGGGGAGGGGAAGAGGGAGAAAGGGAGAAACAGAGGGAGGGAAAGAGAAGGTAAGATAGAACGGGGACCGAAAAGGGAGTATGAAAAGAAGGGAAAGTAGAACAAGGAGGAGAAAAAATATAATGAAAGCTAAAATGCAATTCAAAACCAGAAGAAAAGAGAAAAGGAAAGTCACCAAAGAAGTTAAAAAAATACACAAGAAAAGCAACAAAAACAAAAATAAATTAAATCAAAACATATCACGAAAATGAACCAGAGAAAAAGAGCACACAAGAAAAAATAACAACAACATAATTAAAAAAAAAAAAAAAAAAAAAAAAAAAAAAAAAAAAAAAAATCTACAAAGAACGAAAGAAAGAAGGAAAGATAAAGAAAGGAGGAAAGAAAGAAAGAAGGAAAGGAAGCAGGAAAGAGAGAAAATTCAAGTGGAGAAGAAAGTCGAAAGGGAAAGCCAAAACCCGATGTCCCTCCGAGATGTTCGTTCCATTCCATAGATTCCCAGAGTCGGCCGCTCACATCCCTTGAATGATCCCTGCAGCACATGCCTTACGATGTCAATACGGTGTCCCGGCTTTTCCGCCCCTTCTGTTCCCGGCGAGCAGATGTCACGGGAGACTGCGCCGGCCGCCTAACAATGCCCTGGTATTTTCGGAATGTTGCTGTACATGCAGTCCATTGTCTCTCGCGGCATACACGTACATGCACGCCTGCATCACGCACAGACGCGAGCATGTCTTGTACCCTTGCGGTTTTCTCTCCCCCTCTCTTTCTCTCTCTTTTCCTCTCCTTCTCTCTCTCTCTCTCTCTCTCTCTCTCTCTCTCTCTCTCTCTCTCTCTCTCTCTTTCTCTTCCCCTCCCTCTTTCCCCTCCTTCATCCTTCCCCCTCCCTCTCATTCTTCCTTCTCCATGCCTCCCTTCCTGTCCCTCCCTCCCTCCATCCATCAGTCCCCCTCCCCTCTCCCTCCCCCTCTCCCTCCCCTCTCTCCCTCTCCCTCTCCCTTCTCCCCTCCCTCCCCCCTCTCATTCTCTCCTCTCTCTCCCTCTTCTCTCTCCCTCTTTCTCTCTCTCTCTCTCTTTTCCGTACACATGTTTTGAGATTCACCAAGGATTAGGAGAGTCCCTGCAGTGGGATCTTGGTCTGTTCAAATATTTGTAGGTGATTTAGTGGTATGAAAGGTGGGGATCTCAGGTATGCTGTCGGCGGATTGGGGTGAAGAGAGGAGAGAGAGGGTGGGAGGTAGGAGGGGGAGGGGGGGTAGGAGGAGGGAGAGGGGGAGGGAGAGAGAGGAGGGAGGAGATGGAGAGGAGGGAGGGTGAGGGAGGGAGGGGAAGGGGGAGGGAGGG
>NC_051389.1:56564588-56572088 GCF_015228065.2 Penaeus monodon | reverse complement strand
GGGGAAAGATGAAAGGGATACGAGGAAACGGGTTTGCGGATCTGTTTCGCGAAGGAAAGAGGGGGGGGTTAAAAAGAAGAAGACATTTACGGGGAGGGGGGGAGAAGGGGGAGAGAGGGGAGAGAGGAGAGAGAGAGAGAGAGAGAGAGAGAGAAGAGAGAGAAGAGAGAGAGAAGAGAAGAGAGAGAGGGGGGAGAGAGAAAGAAAGAGAGAGAGAGAGAGAGAGAGAGAGAGAAAGAGAGAGGGAGAGGGAGAAATAGAATGAGAGAGAATGTAAATGAAAGAGAAAAAATACATACATTGATATATACAGACACAAAGAAATAGACAAACAAACCGACAGGAAAAAGAAAAAAAAGTGAACGCGAAAGGAAGAAAGAAAGAAAGGAAAAGAAGAGAAGAGTTTTTTTTCCGTGGTTAGAAAGATGGGGAGTAGAGGGGGATGGGGGGGGGAGAAGGGGGGGGGGGGGGGGGAGTTTTGATTCGTGAACCCGGGGAAAATTATTTGCAGGAGATTATGAAGGTCCGAGGATTTAGGTGAGGAGAGGAATGGGGGGGGAGGGGGGGAGGAGGGGGGAAGGGAGGAGGCGAGGTGATGGCTGCTAATGAGAGGGAGGGGGGGGGAGAGTTGAAAGAAAGTGGGGGTGAGGGGTGAGGGAGGGTGAGGGGTTGGATAGATAGTTGGGGGGGGGGATGAAGGGGGATGGGGGGGGGAGGAAGGGAATTTTTTTTGGTGGAATACTTGAGGAGGATGAGAAGATGACGAAGAAATGGAGGGGGGGGAGAAAAAGGGAGGAAGGGACAAAAGACGAAGGATGTTGGGGGGGGGGAGGAGGAGGGGGAAAACGGGGAAAAGAATGGGAGGAAAGGGAATGAAGGAGGGGAGAGCGAGGGAGGGAAGGAAACAGAGAAAGGAGGAGGAAGGGAGAGGGTAAGGGGGAGGGGGGGGCGTCACATCAAGCCCACATCGAAAGCGAGTCGCCATAAAAACCGGGTCGAGGCGTCGTAAATTTAACATACAAGCGAGACATTAACACGTGCTAATGCCCGGGGCCGTGATACCGGGCGTAAGTGCCGCGTTTTCCGTGACGTCCGGATGGTCTTTTACGGCTGCGTGGGTCAGCAAAGACGCCGTTGATGGCCGCCGTCAGGAGGAATGGATGGGCGTCGGATCCCCCGTTTGTCGGCCTGAGGAATGGATATAGACTATCGTTCTGCGGAGCTAAGGACTCCATTTTCCCGCCATTATAGGAGTCCTGATCACCTTCCTTTCTCTGCTTCCTCCCCTCCCCCCCCCCTTTTGCGCTCCCCCCCCTTCCCCTTCTCCCCTTTGGTTATGGTGGGGGGGGGGTCGGTTTTAAAAACTGTGGGGATCGACGTGACAGGAGTTAAAGAGCGCGCATTTAAAGCCGGATGAAATTTGAAATAAATCTTATTATTTTCTTTTGGGGGAAATTTTTCTCCGGGGCCCAAAATGAAACCCGCCGGGTATTTCCCGAATTTTTCCCCGGGCGAAAAAACGCGTCTTTTAGGAACCGGCGCCTTTGCAGTCGCGTCTATTACTCCGCGGAGGGGACAGGAATTTACTTCTCGCGAACATTCTTCGAACACCTGTTTCTCCTGTAGGGGACAAAAGTCCTCTTAAGAAGTGGCTCTTTATGAATACGATTCAGGGCGTTGGCGGCCGAAGTTGTCTCTCATTATGCGCCATAGGTGCTGGTAATCCTCCGCCGCCGCTCGCGCTCCCGCTCCCGACCGCGTAAAACCTGCGAGTCTCGTTTTCACCAGAAAATATTCCCCCGCAGAAGTGTCCCGAGCGCCTGACTGAACATATTCCAAACGTTTTATAGCGGAAATCTCTGGATGTTTTGGTTAAGAGCTTTGCTAGTATTTTGAGTACTTGCGGGTGATAACATCTTAGTGTTGAATGAAGGAGACACTCTAAAGTAATTCCTATTCTTTTTTGCAAAAATTTTTTTGACGGGGGTCGTTATACGCATAAAACGTAGCTGGCTATTTAAACACCAGATATATTGTTACAGGGCGGTGGAATATCCGCTCATAATAGAATTTTGCAAAGACTGGAGAATAAGCGTGCCTTATAATTAAAGGTTTTTGAAAAATATTCGCGGTTTTTCACATTTTTTGGGGTTTGGGGTTAAAAAGAAAAAGGTCTGGCGCATTAAACCCCCGTGTCACCCCTCCTTTCCCCTCTCTCTTCCCCCCTCTCTCCCCTTCGCCCCCTCTCTCCCCTTCACCCTCCCCCCCCTTCTCTGCGTGCGTACGACTCTGAATTATTATTGGGACTAATTTAGGGCAGAGTCAGCTGATCTTTCTCTATTTTCATCTCTTTTTTCCTTTTCATGTTCACTTTTGTCTCACGTCGGCATCTTGGAATGCGGTTATCTCCCATAGAGAGAATCATTTAGCGCTTGCCATTTTCCAGCTCTTGCACCTGTCATTTTCAAGTTTCTTCTCCCCTCTTCTTCTTCTTTCCCCTCTCCCACCCCCTCTCCCCTCTCTCAACCCCTCTCCCCTCCCTCCTCTCCCACTACCTCTCTCTTCCCTCCCCCTCTCCATCCCCCTTCCCCTTCTCCAACCATCTCTTCCTCCCGCCGTTCACCCCCCTCTCCCCTCTTCTTCCCCCTCTCCGCTCTTCTTCCCCCTCTCCCCTCTTCTCCCCTCTTTTCTCTTCTCCCCTATTCTGCAGCCTCTTCTCTGTTTTTAACATCGTGACGTATCAGGGGCTTACATCTGTCATCATTAGTTCTTGGGGCGCGCGTCATAGTCAACGTTCTTGTGCATTTTATCGCTCTCTCTCTCTCTCTCTCTCTCTCTCTCTCTCTCCCCTCTCTCTTCTCTCTCTCTCTCCTCTCTTAAAATTTCTCTGTCAGTTTCTCAATCTCCCTCTCTCCCTCTTTCCCTCCCTCTTTCCTCACTCCATCCTTTTCCCTCTTTCCCTCCTTTCTCCCTCCCTCCCTCCCTCCTTTCTCCCTCTTTCCCTCCCTCCTTTCTCTCTCCCTCTTTCCTTCCTTTCTCCTTCCCTCCCTCCTTTCTCCTTCCCTCCCTCCTTTCTCCCTCCTTTCTCCCTTCCTCCTTTCTTCCTCTTCCTGCTCACATTTCCTCGCTATCTATTTTCTTCATCTATTTTCTTCCACAATCTCTTCTTCAAGTAGAAACGTCTGAAATGGTCACGCTCTTGACTTCTTGTCCATCTTGCCCGGAACACTTGTTGATATGTTCCGTTTTTTTTTTTCTTTCTTTCTTTCTTTTTAATGTCTACGGTCGAGTGTGTGTTTTTTTTATAAGTAGATTTGTATAAATACCTCCTCCGCATATTTATATATATATTTCCATCGTCGTTATTATCATTATTATTATTATTATTATTATTATTATTATTATTATTATTATTATTATTATTATTATTATTGTTATTCTTCTTCTCATTATTATTATTGTTATTCTTATTATTATTATTATAATTGTTATTGTTATTGTTATTGTTATTGTTATTATTATTATTGTTGTTGTTTTTGTTGTTGTTGTTGTATTACTATTATAATTTTTTGTTCTTCTTCTCCCACTTCTTTCTAATTTCGTTTCTTCCTTCCTTCTGTCTTTCCGCCCCGCGCCTTCGCCTTCACACCTGTCCGCTCCCAACACACCTGTCGCGTTGCATTGCTGTCCCTCTTTCCTTAATTATTCCTGACCTTTCTCACTTCTTCTTTAAATGTTTCTTTTTCTCTCTTTTTTTCTCTCTGTGTCTTGGTCTTTCCACTTTATCTGTTGTTTGTTTTTTTTCGTTGGGGATTTTTTTTTTCGTAATTTGGTATCATTATTGTAATGTTAATTTTTTTTTTAATAGTTTTTAAAATTGTTAGGTTTTGCATGTACTGTGTTGTGGTTATTATTTTTTTTTTACTGTTTATTTTTATGTATGGTTCCCTCTCCCTCTTCTCTTCGCCTTTCTCCTTATCTCTCTTCCTTCTCCCCTCTCATCCGGTCTTCACTTCATCCCCTTCTCTTTATTTCATCTTTCTGCCCTCTCCCTCCACCTCCTCTCTTCACCTTTCCCCTCTTTTCACCCTTTTCTCCTCTTCCCCACTTTCCTCTTCTCCCCCCCCCCTCTCCCCATCTCTCTCTTCTTCTCCTTCTTCCCTTTCCCCTCTTTTCATCTTTCCCTCTCCCTCCCCTCTTTCCTCTCCCCTCACCCCACCTCTTTCCTCTTCTCCCCCTCCCCTCTTTCCTCTCCCCTTTCCCTTCACCCCACCTCTCTCCTCTTCTCCCCCTCCCCCTTCCCCATCCCCCCCCCCTATTATTCCACCCACACCTGTCTGGCCCATGTTTTGCTTCTATTAAACATAATTTTCATTCACGTGATCCTTGTTGAGGTGCATAATGAGATATGCATATCAAGGAGGGTGAGGGGAGGGTGAGGGTGAGGGTGAGGGGAGGGGAGGGAGGGAGGGAGGGAAGGAGGAAAAGATGAAGGGTTAAATTAGAAAGAGGGGAGGGAGGAGAGGGGAGAAAAGGGAGGAGGAGAGGCTTCAGAAGGCCTTGGGCTGGCTTTTTTCCCCCTCTCTCTGTCTTTATTTGTCTGTCTGTCTTACTCTCTCTCTCTCTCTCTCTCTCTCAATCTCTCTCCCTCTCTCCTCTCCCTCTCCCTCCCTCTCCCTCTCCCTCTCTCTTTCACACTCCCTCCCTCCCTCCGCTTCAGCGTAAAACATCACACCCTTCTCTCTCGCGATCCGGGCTTTGTTAATAAGGGGGACTCCCTCCAGTAAACTCTTCTACTTACACACACACACACACACACACACACACACACACACACACACACACACACACACACACACACACACACACACACACACAACATATAATATATATATATATATATATATATATATATATATATATATATATATATATATATAAAATTTTTCTTTCTTTTTTTCTACTTCTTACGTCCGTGCTTCCCGCCTGATCCCTAGTTCCGGGGTCTGTAATCTTGGACAATAACTTGTTTCTGCACTGCGATGTCTTTCCCGGCCTTGCTAATTCCGAGAGTTGCTCAGGATTTCAACTTTGCAATGGGGGTAGGGGGATGGGGGGGAGGGGTAAGGAGGAGGGAAGGGGAGGGTTGTTTGTGAGTGGGGATGTTAGGAGGGGAGGGAGGTTTGTGTGTTTGTGTGTTTGTGTGTTTGGTGTGTGTGGGTGTGTTTGTGTGTGGGGGGTGGGTGTGTGTGTGGGGTGTGGTGTGTTTGTGTGTGTGTGTGTGTTGTGTGTGTGTTGTGTGTGTGTGTGTGTGTGGGTTGTTTACTCTGTCCTGTCTCTCGTCTGTCTGTCTCTCCCCTCTCCCCTCCTCTATCCCCTCTCCTTTTTCCCCTCCTCTCTCTTCTCTTCTCTTCCTCTCTTTTTCCTACTCCTCTCTCTCCCCCTCTCTCTCTCCCCCCTTTTTTTTGTTCTTCCTTCGCCCAATTTTTGAACTTTTTTTCAGGTCGAGAGGTCATACCCTTGACCCATCTCCACTTGTTCGTATTTTCCTTCTGCCATTTCAATCTCGCTATTTCTTTTTCTCTCTTTTTCTTCACCCTTCGCTATTTCAATCTCACTATTTTTCTTTTTTTTTCTTTTTCTTTCTCATTCCTCCCTTCCTCCCTTTTCGTCTTCCTGACAGCTCTTCTCTCCCCCCCTCCCCCCTCTCCCCCTCCCCCCATTTTGCATTGCTCCTTCCCGTTTTCAACTTTTTATTTTTATTTTTATTCAATTTTTTTATTCTAACTTTTTTTTTAAAAAAATCTTGTTCTGCTTGCAATTGTTGTTCCTTCTTGCACTCTCATAATCACGAAGAGTGGCATGAGCCAGCTGTTATTGTTTTTTATCTTTTTTTTTCCCCCTCCTTTCCCCCTTTTTTTTATTATTATTATTTTTTATTTTTTGCCCTTTTGAGGTTTTTTGGGGATATTTAAATGATCCTTTCCTTCGTGGGCTTTGCAACCGGGGATGCAATGCTGGCAAGATTTGGCTCCTTTGTGTTTTCCCGGGGAGGGGGAAACTTTCCCCGTCAAAGGGGGGGGGGGGCCCAGCTAGGCCCTTTGGGGAGTAATAGGGCCTTTTGGAGGGGTTTTGGAAGAAGATGGAGGAGGAGGTTGGCGAATTGGGGGCGAAGGAGGAGAGGCCTGGTGTCTCTCTCTCTTTTTTTGTTGCTGTTTGTTTTATTTGTGTTTTTGGGGTTTTTTCTTGTCTGGGCCCCTGTATTTGTTTTTTTTGGGGGTTTTGGGGTTTTTCTGTCTTTTAAAGTTTTTTTGTCCCTTTTTCCTGTCTTTTTTTTCTCTCTCTTATTCTCTCTCTTTCTCTCTCTTATTCTCTCCCTCTCTCTCTTATTCTCTCTCTCTCTCTTATTCACTCCCTCTCTCTCTTATTCCCCTCCTCTCTCTCTTTTTCCAAACTCTCCCCCTCTTATTCTCTCTCTCTTTCTTAAATTCCCCTGCCGTTTTTTTTCCCCTCTCTCTCTTATTCTCTCTTCTCTTTTCTCTCTCTCTCTTTTATTTTCTCTCTCTTCCTCTCTTTTTCTCTCCCCTCCCCCTCTTATTCCGTTTTTTTCTCTCTCTCTTTTCTTTTTCCTCTCTCTCTCTCTCCTTCCCCTCCCTCCCCTCTCCTTTTCTCCCCTCTTCTCTCTCTTCTCTCTCTCTCTCATTCTCTCTCATTCTCTCTCATTCTCTCTCTTTCTTTTCTCTCTCTCCTCCTCCCCCCCCTCTCTCTCCACCTCCCCTCTCCTTTTCCCCTCTCTCTCCTCTCTCTCTTTTCTTTTTCTCCCCTCTCTCTTTCTCCTTTCCCCCCTCCTCCCCCCCCTCCGTCCCTTTTTTTTTCTCTTCCCCTTTTCCCCCCCCCCCTCCTTCCCCCCTCCCCCTCCCCTCCCTCCCCTCCCCTCCCCTCCCCTTTCCCCCCCCTCCCCTTCCCTTTTCCCTCCTTCTTTCTCTCCTCCCTCTTTCGTTCCTTCCCTCTATCTCCCTCTCCCTTCCTCCTTGGATTATTTCATATTCTTTGTCTCCTCCATTAACTTCCCTGTTTTGTTTTTATTTCCTTTTGCCTTCTCCCGCATTTCTCGACAGAAGAGATTTTGAATTTTTAAAGGGTTTCCTGTGCATTGTTTTTTACGCGGTGAAGAGATTGTGGCGTCGTTTGCTTTTTCGGGAATTTTTTATTCAGTACGGTTCAGGGTTTAAAGGGGCGTGTGGGGGGAGGAGAGGGAGAGAGGAAAGGGGAGGGAAAAGGGGGGGGAGGAAAGGGGAGGGGGAGGGAAAGAGGAAAGGTGAATACGAAAGGAGGGAAAAGGGGGAGGGGGAAGGGGAGGGGGAGGGAAAGAGGAATGAGGGAGGGGAAAAGGAAGGGGAGGAAGAGGGAAAAGAAAGGAGAGGGGGATGGGGAGGAAAAAAGGAAAGGGGGGAGAGGAGGGGGAGGGGAAAGGGAAAAAGAAAAAGAAGAAGAAAAAGA